>NC_057807.1:367698858-367874277 GCF_018294505.1 Triticum aestivum
GTGAATGAGAAGCTGAGGGCGAGATAAAAGTCAGCGGTGGAGCGGTGTGTAGGAGTTCCCTCCTGTTAGCAGCACAACCATGAACTGAGTCCATGCGGGCAGCTACGAGGTCGTCCACCATGCTATCGAAGGCTGCTTCCAGGGATCGGAGGTACTCGACAAGCATCTCAAAGGCCTCGTCTTGCTCTCCTGTGGGGCAAGAGAATGAGTAGTGACAGGTGTAAGGCACGTGGCATGGAAGGTAGCGGTAGCGACGGGTCTTCATTGCAGGAAGGACATCCCGAAGACGAGCTATCGCCTCACGGGCTGCCATCTGCATAGCATGCCTCTCTGTTGGCATGGCTCTCCCCAAGAAACGGAAGCGGCGCATCTCAACATGCCCTCCCCTGAATTTCACCACGACTTGGTGCATGGTCAGACTGTCGTTGATCTTGTGTGGATAAAGTGTGAAGACTGGGCGCACAGATGGCCCCATAGAGACCTGAACGATGAAGGAGAGGAGTTTGACGAACCCCTCAGGCACATTGGCGAACATTTGAGACTCGCAGTCGCTGCCGGCCATCTACAAAAGTAGGAAAAAATTCTGAGTGATCAGATCAGAAATTTTTATGCTGACTGTCAGAAAAATGACTACATTTGTAGAAACATTAATAAACTCTGTCATGCTAATAACCAATAAGCGATCGCACCTAGTGGCTTCCTATAGTCAGCCTGGCTCTAGTTACCAAGTCTGTCACGACCGACTTTTTCAATAAATAAATATTGACAAAAATTGATCTTTAAATCCCAGTATAGGAAAAGTCATCCTCACTGGTAGACAAATACTTGATGAACAGAGGACCAGTAGCATTAAATATATTACAGGGTTGAGCTGAGGCTGCTCAACAATTTATTACAAACTCACCAATATCTCACATAAGGGCGGTTATGACACCTGGATGTGGTGGCATGCTACTATCTCGAGGTAAAAAGTGGTGGATAACTTGACTCCTAACTGGCAGCTCATCGAGTGTCGAGGTGAGGCTCGATGAATTTATTTCTGGGTTGCGGAAGCGGATAATACAATGACCAAATAGGATCGCACGGGACTGACTGGGACTCCTCTAGGCATCGGACTCGCTATCAAACTCTTCATCCATGAGATCGCCTTCATCAACATCTAGCCAAATCAACAAGCCAGGTGAGTACTTTGAAAGTACTCGCAAGACAGTTCGGACAAAAGATATAATCAATGAATGCATGAATGCGTGACGAATAAAATGATGCTCATACAACAATGATATATTTATGCACGACTTGAAAAGTAACAAATAAATGAAAACCGATCGGGTGTCTGGAGCGACGCCTCGAAAGGTAAACCAATAAAACTCATGCCGCAGTCGGGTGTCTAAGCGACACCACATAAAGGGCTTTAAAAGAAATGCCACAGTCGGACGTCTGAGCGACATCACATAAAGGGTTTTAAAAGAAATGCCATAGTCGGACGTCTGAGCGACATCACATAAAGGGCTTTAAAAGAAATGCCATAGTCGGACGTCTGAGTGACATCACATAAAGGGCTTTAAAAGAAATGCCACAGTCGGACGTCTGAGCGACATCACATAAAGGGCTTTAAAAGAAATGCCACAGTCGGACGTCTGAGCGACATCACATAAAGGGCTTTAATAAAAGTAAATACGATTATGCCACTGTCGGACGTCTGAGCGACATCACAGACAGGGCTTGCAATAAATGTAAATACAAGTATGCCACATTCGGACGTCTGAGCGACATCACACACAGGGCTTGTACAAAAGTAAATAACAAGATTAGTCCATCCACAAGAATAATCTTTTAACCGGATTTATCCCACATAAATCCCACCGGAGTTTTGTCACTGAGGCTGATACCTGACAAGATAAGATGAATATAGTACTTGAACAAAGTACAAGATAACTGAAAGATTTGAGACTCTGCAGAGTTTGGATGAACTGACCACAGCCAACGGATTTCCGTAGTCATGAAGGACTAGTTCCGTCTACGGTATTTCAGTAGAAACACATTTAACTAGTACACACCCATTTCACCTCACGATGTCAGGAATCACCCTGGACAACGTCCAATAAAAACTTTGAGACGGGGAGGCCACAACCTCGAATAGCATGGGATCAAATTTCTATACGCGCGCTCTAAGGGGTGCCCCCCTCTCGGTCCCAACCGGAAACACCCATGCCCCCTGACCGGATGACGGGCTTTAATCCATGGCCATGGAACCCTCATCCCGGCCTCTGTATTTGGTGTGTACCAGGAAAACGATTTGCAACTTACTAAGCCATATTCCTTTCGGAAAACATGTGACAGTCCGGGAAGGAATGAATGGAAATGTGATTTGTTTCACGATGACACGGAAGTCAAATGATCTGTCATAAGACTGGCATGTCACAACACTGCCATCTTACCCATCCTCATGCCATCACATGGCCATGCAAATATGTATCCAACAACATAATGCTTTCCGAAACTTACTTTCCACTAATGTGCACGAAACATAACATTCAAAGTAATGTTCATAAACATGCCATGACTATACTAAAATTCAAACATGCAACAACCACTCATCATATCAAGAGTTCAAACATGCTTGCCTGGTTCGGAGTAGTCAGAATTTAACTGTGTGAAGTTCGTAGCTCCGTCACCTCCTCCGGTATCTACGGTATAAGAGAAATACGTACGTAACGTAAATACCGTGAGTGTACAGAAAATGTTTCAAATATTTTTAAATAAATATGACAAAAAAACTAGACAGAAAATAAAGGTGACAGAAAAGGAATCAATCAAAAACCATTTTCTGTTAAAAAGTTATAAGAGTTTTGGTCCAAGGACCCATCTGTAATGAAACAAAAAGTTTCCAGGGGGCTCTTCGGAAAAGTCCAGAATAACGTTTCGTTTAAAAAAAACGGCTGTGAGGCTGACAGGCGGGCTCCACCTGTCAGGTTTGAAATTTCAAATGGAGAAAATAGAGCGCGACGGCGCCCGAGGGGTGCAGTGGTCGCCGGCGGCGATCCACGGCAAGGCAGGGGGATCGGGGGGTACCTTCGTGATCAGTGCACCGTTCCGCGTCTATGGGTGGTGGTGGTGGTCGCCGGCAGGCACTGTGTCGACGGCGCCCCTTGCTCCGGCGGATGGCGGTTCGGGTAGTCGTGGATCTCGCCGGAGGGAGCTGCGGGGATCAAATAGGACTGGGGGTTAGTCTCCTAGTTGCTCGAGAGGGTTGCTGACGAGGTTAGGGCGCCGGAGACGGCCTCACCAGAGTGAATCGAGGTGGAGGCTGAGGCAGAACGGGGCGGCCGGAGTCGGGGAAGAAGGGCCCCTCGAGGCTCTTCTAGTGGCTAGCCGGGTCTAGTGTAGTGGTGGAGTTGTGCGGGGGGCGAGAGCGAGCTCGGGGGTGCTATTTATAGCCGGCCCGACGCGGTTGCCGTGAACGGATAAGTCCGGCGGGTGATTACGGCAGCGCTATGGCGGGACGGTCGGCTTAGGAGCTTGAGCATCGCCTAGGTGGAGCAGTGGTGCCATTTCAGGGTCCAGCACAGCACGGGAGGGAGGGTTACGGCCTGCCCTCGACGGAACGGCAGCACAGCCCGTCGGCGGCAGAGAATGCGCTCTGCGCGTGCCAAGCCGCGACGACGGTGCTGCATGCGTGCGCTGGCAAGGAGATGGCCACGCGGAGCCACCAGGAGGTTTGGGCGGTGCCGAACGGCGTTGAGCCACCGTTTTGCACCCTGTCGGCCGTTACGGTGGTTCTGCCGCCGCAAAGCATGCCGGCGCAGGCGGGCCAGGGCGCCACCGACGCCAGGAAGGCGCAAAGCGCGCGTGTGGAGCTCCGGACAAGAGGGAGGGGCTGCGAGCATCGAGCCAAATGCACAGTGGGCATGTGACTGAAGTTCTGTCGGGGAGACGACACTTAACTTTCTGAATTTACTGAATATGAACAAAACAGTGCATGCCAAGTGTTCGACAGAATGATTCTGGCATCTAGGGATTTTTCCTTGAGCTGATTTTTGGTGGAGTGGTCTCTCATTGCAACTAGGGGTTGCCTGAATTTTGGTGGAATTTTTGGAGAAGTGTAGATATGAATTTCACCAAATTTGGCCAATCTGGTCCAAACTTGCAGAGAGTGAAATTTGAAATTTTTGAATAGAAGATGAGTGGATCAAGATGGTTCTGGGTTGTGGGTACAAAGGACTATCCAGGGGTGTTGAGTTGAGGTCAAAAATCAAAAGCATTAGGGTACTTGCTTTGCAAATCACCTAGGCTGAAAAGAAAAGACAGAATTATTTTGGGAAGAGAAATAATTGGAATAAAATCCAAAAATGGATTTTATTATTTTGGACAGAATGTTTGGGTTGTACCAAAGTGGGAGGAGGGGTTTTTGGGGGAGTTTTACCATAGGAGGCATGGTAAACAAGAATGGATCCAAAAATCAAAAGAAAGCCCAAAAACAAAAGGTTTTCTTTTTAAAAGAAACTAAATCTAAGCAACGACTTTTGAGAGAGGAAACTTAGAAAAGGGTTTTTAAGAAGGGTTTAAATGACCTTCTTCAAACCAAGCAAGGCTCTAACTGAAAACAAAAACCAAAATTTTTTTTTGGAGTGTCACACGTTCTCCCGACACGGCGCAGGGGTTGGTGCGGTACTCATATCCCCCACTCAGGACAAGCTCTACTAAGCCGTGCAAATTTGTTTTCAGCATGGGGAAAAGGTCTCCAACAACATAGTAGAATACGAAGGCTTGAAGGCCGCAGTCGCCCTGGGGGTGAAGCGCCTCACCATCAAAGGTGATTCGCAGCTCCTTGTCAACTTCTCCAACAAAATATACGGACCAAGGGATGAGAACATGGAAGCCTACCTCGCGGAGGTCCGCAGGATGGAGAAGCAGTTTTGGGGGCTGGAGTTGCAGCATGTGCCTCGCGGCACCAATCAAGAAGCCGATGATATCACGAAAAGGGCATCCAGGCGGCTACCTCAGGAGCCTGGCATCTTCGAGGAGCAGCTCTTCAAGCCCTCGGCAACGTCGTCACTATCAAGCACTACGCAGCCTCGGGGGGAGCTCCCCCAGCTGCCAGCCTCGGGAGCCCCGGTCTGCGGCCCGACATCAGGAGCGTGCCTGCTCCTGGCACTGGAACCTCAGGAGGGGTGCTGGATCACAGAGCTCAAGGGATACCTGACGAAAGGCACCTTGCCGGAAAAGGAGTAGGAGGCGGAGCGTGTGGCATGGCAGGCCACGTCATACTGCCTTCAGGATGGGGAGCTCTACCGAACACGACCGAATGATGTGTCTCTACATTGCATTTCCAGAGAGCAAGGGAAGGAGCTACTGGCGGACATACACGGTGGCGACTGTGGGCATCACTCGTCGTCACGAACTCTCGTCGGCAAGGCGTTCCGCAGCGGGTTTCTATTGGCCCATGACACTTAATGACGTTGTAGAACTGGTAAAGGCTTGCGAGGCCTGCCAGTTGCATGCCAAGCAGATCCATCAGCCGGCGGGAGGTCTGTAGAATATACCCCTCTCGTGGCCATTCCCGGTCTGGGGACTGGATATCCTAGGACCGTTCCCTCGGGCGCCGAGGTGGAGGCTGTCTGCACCATCCCCGCAGGCTCTGCGGTCAAGTTCATCAAGGGCCTCGTAAGCCAGTTCAGGGTGCCAAACCGCATCATCACCGACAATGGTTCGCAGTTCACCAGTAACCTCTTCAAAACATACTGCGCTAACCTTGGAACGCAGATATGCTACTCTTTGGTGGCGCACCCGCACAGCAACGGACAGGCCGAGCGAGCCAACGCAGAGGTCCTGAGGGGCCTCAAGACCAGGACCTTCAAGAAGAAGCTGGAAGCCTGCGGCAGGGGCTGGTACGACAAGCTCCAGTCCGTGTTGTGGTCAATCCGCACGACTGCAACCAAGCCGACTGGCAAGACCCCATTCTTTCTGGTTTATGGAGCTGAAGCCATTCTCCCTCACGTGGTCAGACGTTGTTCCGTGCAGGTCCTGGCGTTCGACGAGATGGAGCAGGACGCCATGCGGGGGATGGATCTCTTGCTGGGGGAGGAGCATCACCGAGAAGCTGCCCTACGGGCAGCAAGGTATCAACAAGCACTAAGGCGATACCACTGCCGCAACATCCGCCCAAGGACTCTCGAGGTAGGAGACCTCGTGCTCAGACGGGTTCTCTCCCGGGAGGGGCTGCATAAGCTCTCTCCCATGTAGGAGGGCCTGTTTAAGGTTGTTCATGTTTCCAGGCCCGGCTCCGCACGCTTGGAGACCCAGAAGGGGTTGCCCATCCAGAACGCGTGGAATATCCAACACCTTCGAAGGTTTTACCCCTGAAAAAGGCCCGGTGCCTGTGAAGAAGGCGAATGCCTGTGAAGAAGCTGTGTTTTGGGAAAAGGCCCGGTGCCTGTGAAGAAGGCGAATGCCTATGAAGAAGCTGTGTTTTGGGAAAAGACCCGGTGCCTGTGAAGAAGGCGAATGCCTATGAAGAAGCTGTGTTTTGGGAAAAGGCCCGGTGCCTGTGAAGAAGGCGAATGCCTATGAAGAAGCTGTGTTTTGGTAAAAGGCCCGGTGCCTGTGAAGAAGGCGAATGCATGTGAAGAAGCTCTGTTTTGGGAAAAGGCCAGGTGCCTGTGAAGAAGGCAAACGCCTGTGAAGCTCGCCGCCCGTGAGACTCTCATGTAATAATGAGTGGGGCTGTACATGCCCCCGAGTCTCCGGAGTGCCGCCCTCGGGCCTCGGGGGCTCCCGCCCACGCCCAGTGGCAACACTTAGCTCCGCGCTTGTGAGAAGACGTCGAAGACTAGACTAGGTGCCGGACGCGGCTTCTTTCATTTGCTTTCCGCAGTTGGCGTGTTTGTTCCTATTTGAAGTTTTTCTGAAACTATTGCCATTTCGAGCTCGCGACTCTCTCATTTCACTTATTCGTCTCATTCTCTCCCGCGCAAGGTCTCACGAGGGGGGTGGGCACCCTCGCGAGTATTTTTCTGCCCAGTAATTTGGAACTTCCTTGATTCGAGCCTGCTACGGGAGCACCCCTCCAAGTCCGCGCCCCACGGGCATCGAGACATGATCGCGGGGTTTTGGGTTGGTTCCACTCACTACCAAGGTAGGAGACTACCCCTGCTGACTAAACTCTGCAGGTCACTAGGCGCAAAATGAGGCACTGGCCTCGGGAGGCGAGGGCCGCGATGAGCCCCCTAAGATAAGTGATTTCCACGCACAGGCACGCAGAATGAAAACATCGTGCAGGGGAAACAACGCACCAATCAAAACAGCAACAGTTCAGCACCCCCCTCGGGGCAACGGATTACATTCTTTTTGCGCAGGAAAGAAAGGAAGGCAAAAGGGGGAACGACTCGCTCGACGCCTACTCTCAGCGAAGGCTCGTGCTGCCTCCGGAGCTCAGCTGGATTCTGCCTCCCGCTTCACCGGAGCATGGCGGTGGGCCGACCCGCCGCCCGCTCCCAAATGAGGGCGGCAGCGAGGGGGCTGGTCGCGACCACCACTGGAGGAGCTGCTACCCGAAGGAGAGTCGTCGGAGCTTGGCGTATCTCGGGCCCCGCTTCCCGCGTGCCCTCTGACCCCTTCACCCCAACCAACGCCGGCGCTGGGCGCGCGGCCGCGGTCATCATCTTTGACGCAGGATCTGGCACGGTGGGCATCTTCCCCGAACACCCTCACGTAGAGGGTGGCGTCGCCGTCGAACTTGAAGTGCAGAGTGCAATGCCGGTGCAGGGCGCACGCGCGGGCAAATGTTTGCCAGCCACGGGTCAAGGCCGCCTCCCCGGTGGTGGAGACCTCCAAAGTAGCCCAAGAGGCCCTGCTGCAGCAACCATCTGTCTGAAGCCAAAGGCCACTTGGGGCATTAGCCGGAAGCTCACCTATGACGAAACGGGAAGTTGGAGCCAGGTGCCGGTCGGGTCCGCCGACCACACGACGAACTCCGGCAGCACCTCCGCCAAGCGAAAGCGCAGCCTTGGGTGTCGCGCAGCCCCAACATGCCTCTCAATGGCAGCCGAATGCCTACCGCTGCGCAGGGGGCTGCTTCCACGGCCCCGGGAGGCCGCAACAGGGGCCGTGGGGAGCTTGCGAGGACAGCCCCGGCCGCGCTTGGTCGAGGGGGAGCCGGGCCCTTCCTAGCGAGCCTTCCCTTTCTCCGCGGCCGAGAACCTCTTCGGCGGAGCCATGAGGATGGCGAGCGGCCGAGAAGAAGACAGAGGGTAGCAAGGAGGGATGAACCGGAGGGGCTCATGCCGTTCCGTACATATACCCGAGGGAGGCCAGCCGACGGCCTCCACGATCACAGGTAATCATGACCTGTTTTGCATGCAGGGACTTGTCAAATCGTGCAGTTACCGAGGCGTCATGGGGGAGACAGGACGCCCACGTCCAATCAACCGCCACGCGGCGCCCAAGGCCGAAGGCTCTTGGGGCCCGCGGCGCTTCGCACTTACCTCTTCGCTTCTCTGCTAAGCCAAGTCCGACCGCACCTTGGGCCCGGGGGCTACTATCGGCGTTTTGGGAACGGGGGGTACCCAGACTTACCTGCCCGCGGCCTGCGGCGTGGCTCAAGGAGTGGTCAAGCACGGCCCATCTTCATCAACACATGCTCAAGACCCTCGCGAGGGGCCAAGCCTCGCGGGGAAGGGCGACAGGAGGCTTCCTCAGGCACGGCCTCGTCAGGCTGGCTCGTGAGGAGGCGGAGAGATCAAGGCGGGGTACCTCACGAGGTGCCCGTGACGCAAGCCATGACGACCAGGTCCAGGCGGGTGCCAGGCGGGCGCCGGCCTGCGCAGAGTCCTTTTTTCCCCTTTTGTGCAAAGGGGGCAAGCGCAGGCAAGGGTATCAAGCAAAGGCGACCATTTTGGTGCAACAAGACCAAGACCAGCAGGGCGGCAGAACAGTGGTCATCGTGGAGCCCAAGCCAGCGTCATCGTCAGGGTCTTTGGTAGGCGAGAACCAACTTTAGTCAGGATAAGTGTACTAGATTTTCCCCTTCAAAATGGCCAATTGTTGGCGCCCTTCCCGCTCAATATTTGGGAAGAGGCCCAGGGCCTCCGCCTATAAATAGGGCTAGCCATCATAGTATAGAGACATCTCGAATCAACCCCTCCAAAGGGACAACACCACCATAGGAACAGACCCTCGCGAGGCTATTCTTCCCTTGTATTGTTCATCAGCCCCGGAGGCAATCCACCACACCACACACTGGAGTAGGGTATTACACAACAATGGTGCCTTAAGCAGTATAAATCTTGTGTCCTTTGTGTTGTTCTCTATGTAGTTTAGATCCTATCGAGGCGGTGAGACATGGGTAGGCTAGGGGTGTGATCTCCGCGTGCACCCCAGTGTTCGAACCTCAAGGGTCTGCCGGAACCCGAAATCCGACAAGCCGACTATATATGATTTGTAACCTTAGGCCCCCAGTATGTTATAGAAGCTTGGGGGCTAGTTCGTCAATATTATACACACACGCACAATGCCTGGTATTCATGTGTACTTTGTACACACCCCTATCACTAATATACAGTACCAGGAGTATTCTCTTTCTTCAACTGCAAGGGTCCAAACTAGGGTAAAACTTTGCCTCGTATTACCATCTAGCCTAACAGTCAGGGATAAGCTACCGAATGATATGAGGAAATCATATCTGCCAACTACTAAGAGAGAGGTGTGTCTGGGGGGGGGGGCAATGTGTGTGAGAGAGGCCTAAAGATAATATGTGTGCGGGAGACACGTAGGCTGTCACACCCAAGCTAGCTCATGCATTAGAGTGTTGCATCATGTTTATTTCATTCATCAGAAACTTGAAATGGGGATGACAGAACCCCCAGCCCCCTCTGAAACCAACTAGGGTTTACTAAAAATATTTTCAATGAACCTGAAATGCCCTTCTAAAATGTCCATAATTTTTGTCTTGGTTCAGAGCCTCTTCCAAAAGTGGTTCACATTTTTCTAGGACACCTAAGGTCACTAGATTAATTCTTTACCTATTTGCATTTGGGCATTTAAATTCTATAAAATAATTCAAATGCCCAAGTAATTTTGGATTTAAGTGAGGGCTCTTAGGAATATTCCCAACAGGGCCTACAAATATTTGCAGGACTTTTGGAAACGTTTTAGTATTTTTAATAAAGCCCAAAACTTAGAGAGAAATAGAAAAACAGAAATAAAAAAGAGAGAGAGGATCTTACCTGGCCTCACCTGGCAGCCCAACAGCAGGCCCACCTAGCCGGCCCAGACGAGCAGTCGCTCCAGCGAGCTGCTTGACTCGGCCAGGCAGGCAGGCAGGTGCTCGACGCCGGCACCAGCGCGCGCCACGTAGCTGCCCGCCACCCTGCTTCCTTCCCTGGACGCTTTGCTGGCCTGGGTCGATCACCCACTCCTCCCCCAACCCCCTGGACACCTCACTCTCGCCCCTGCCCTCTCCTTCGCTCACTCCCGCCATGGCCGACACAGCCGCCGCCGTCCCGCCGCCGTAAACGCGCCCACCGTCGTCCATGCGCCGCTCCATCGTGCCCAGAAGCTCCGCCACTCCCTCCTCGACCATTTCCCCAAGCCACGCCCCGCCGAAGGCCCCCGAGCGTCTCCACCGAGCTCGTCTTCAACCTCCTGACGACCAGATCGCCTCCGCTGCCCCGCTTGCTCCGGCTCGTCTCCGACCTTGCTGTCTGCTCCGTCGCAACCACCGTGAGCTGGGCCACCTCCCTATCCTCTCCGCTCTCTTTCTCGTGCACCACAGCAAGCACACCGAGTTCGTCTGCACGCACCGCCGCGGAGCTCGTCGTCGACGAGGCTCCGGCCACTCAACGACCGCGCCACCCTCTCCACTAACCCTACCGCACCCCCAGGAGCACAATGCACCACTCCACGTGCCTCGTTGTTCCTCCTAGCGACGGGTGGGAGCTCACCCGAGCTCCGGAAGCTGCCAAACTCGTCGTCGGCGCCATTTTCGGCGACCCCGAGCCCAACCACTAGCACCACCCGTCGCGGCTCATTCCCAGCTGCCCGTAGAGCCCAACGGCGCCCCGAACGGTGCCCTGTAGGCGAAACCGGCACCTACACCACCGTGTTTGGCCTCGCCGGCGGCTAAATGCCGGCGAGTTGTCACCGCTGACCCCGTTTTACCACGGGTGGGCCCAGTTTGACCCCCCTGGGTTAATGACAGGTGGGGCCCAGCCGGCTAATTATTCTAGGATTAGTACTAATTTAAATTAGTTAAACTAATCACACTGACACGCGGGATCCACTGGTCAAGTTTGACCTGGGCCGTCCCGTTGACGACTGACGTCACCCTGACGTAATGCTAAAGGAGTAAATTATTTACTGGAATTATTTTTACACAGGAAATTCCAGAAAATGCCACAAACTTCAAAAAATCATAGAAATTAATCTGTAGCTCCAAATGCAAAGTGTTATATATGAAAAATGATCAGAAAAATCTAGTCTTTCCATATGTACTGGTTTCATGCATGTTCAAACAAGCTAACCTATTGTTTAGTGCAGCACAAGTTAAAGCACTATTAAGGGCCATTTATGAGTTTGAAACTTGAATCTTTAGTTCAAAATGGTTCATACCCATCTGGCCTTAGTTGCATTAGCCCAATACACTCATTTTGCCATGTCTCATGCATGCATCATATTGTTGCATATTGTTTGGTGATGATTGTGTATCGGTGCTCTCTGCGGCAGGTTCTGCCCCCGAGGAGTATCGCGAATACCCTAACGAAGAGCAATACCAGTCCACCGACCCGCAAGGCAAGCAACCAACCATTTGATCATATCGATACAATCCCATGCTCTCGCCTCTGCTCTCTTTTACTGCATTAAGACAACTCAATTCAAACTGCTATGTGCTACGGTAGATGAACCCATTTCCTCTGCATGACCGGTCATTGCCACAGTAACTAGATGAAACCCACTAGCATGTGTAGGAGTTGATTGAGCCATGTGTATGTGTTGTTCCTACCTTGCTATGCTTGCTATGCTTAGAGTCGTGTCAGGTCTGGTTCATCTGGGTGATGGGCTAGAGTGAAATGATCATGTCGGTATGAGAGTGATGTGTTGAACACGATTTGGTAAAGGTATCAATGAGAGGCCATATAGGAGTACATGGTGGGTTGTTTCATTGGAACTGTCCTTAAGCACTGAGATCTGTATGTGTGATTTAAGAATCAGCTACTAACATGCATTGGGCCCGAAACAAATGGACCCTCTCGGCTTCTTATTCACCCTAGTCCTCTGTCCAGGAGTTGCAAGTAGTTTCTGGTGTTTGTAGTTTACTGGAGGCCGTGGGCAGAGTTGACCCGTTGGGTGGGCTGTGATGCGGTAGGTACGTGGCCGGGTATACCGGGCACCCGTTAGGTATCTCGGAACCCTGTAGACATTGTTCGGGCCGTATGTGGAAACATCGGCCGGACTCCCTGCGGATGGAACCTGAATAGGCGATAAACCTGGACTAGACACTTAGGTGTTTATGTAGGTCGTGGCCGACACCCACGTTGGGCTTCTGCTTGAAGGTTGCCGAGTACATGCCGTGTAAACGGCGGTAAGTGGTGAGAGCGTGTATGAACAAGTACACCCCTGCAGGGTTAACATCATCTATTCGAATAGCCGCGTCCACGGTAAAGGACTACTAGGTTGCCTATACAGTTCATAAACAAGTAAATGGACACTACTAAAAGCCTCAAGATAAGCGTGAGTGCCGAGGATGGCTGTCGGTGTCAAAACCGGCGGATCTCGGGTAGGGGGTCCCGAACTATGCGTCTAGGCGGATGGTAAAAGGAGACAATGGACACGATGTTTTACCCAGGTTTGGGCCCTCTTGATGGAGGTAAAACCCTACGTCCTGCTTGATTGATATTGATATTGTGGGTGTTTACAAGAGTGGATCTACCACAAGATCAAGGAGGCTAAACCCTAGAAGCTAGCCTATGGTATGATTGTAATGGTTGTTGTTGTTCGGTCCTACGGACTAGAGCCATCCGGTTTATATAGACACCAGAGAGGGCTAGGGTTACATAGAGGCGGTTACAATGGTAGGAGATCTACTTATCCGTATCGCCAAGCTTGCCTCCCACGCCAAGGAAAGTCCCATCCGGACACGGGACGAAGTCTTCAATCTTGTATCTTCATAGTCTTGGAGTCCGGTTGATGATGATAGTCCGGCCGATGATAGTTTGGCTGATGATGGTAGTCCGGCTATCCGGACACCCCCTAATCCAGGACTCCCTCAGTAGCCCCTGAACCAGGCTTCAATGACAATAAGTCCGGCGCGTATATTGCTTGGCATTGCAAGGCGGGTTCCTCCTCCGAATGATAGAAGATTGTGAACACCAGGATACTGTCCGGCTCTGCAAAATAAATTCCACATTCCATCGTAGAGAGAATAATATATACACAAGTTCAATCTGCTGACGTTTTTTGCGGCATGACGTCACGCCACTACCAAGCCATTACTTGAATCGTTTTTTACTCTACCACCTCGGCGCATTTAGCGAAGCGGTTTCCTAGGCACGTCTTGTCTAAGCAGAGATCGTGTTCCCCCTTAATCCGGGATTCTCATCAATACGGACGTGGGTAACCCAACCGCGCCATTGATGGTGACGCTTGGGGGATAAGCGAGTTTTACCAGGCCGGTGGGGGACGCGTAGACTTCGCCCGCCCATATAAGGGATAAGGATTCACCTTTTCACCTACGCCTTATTCCTCCTTTGCTTATCCATCTCCGCGCACTCGAGCTCCAGCGCCCAAGCCCGCACATCTCGTCTCAACCTTCCCCAGTTATGTCCGGAGCGGGAGGCAAGTGGATGACCTCCTCCATTATGGAGGAGAACATCGAAAGACTGCGCAGCGCCGGCTACCTGTCTGGCGACATCGCGCACCGGCTGCCCGACGAGGGGCAGCTCATCCCCACCCCCAGGCCCCATGAGAGGGTCGTTTTTCTTCCCCACTTCCTCCACAGACTGGGCTTTCCACTTAACCCCTTTGTCGAGGGGCTCATGTTCTACTACGGCCTGGATTTCCATGATCTGGCGCCGAACTTCATCCTCAACATCTCGGCATTTATCGTCGTGTGCGAGGCCTTCCTCTGCATCCGGCCCCACTTCGGCTTGTGGCTCAAGACCTTCAATGTCAAGCCGAAGGTAGTGAAGGGCACTCAAGCGGAGTGCGGAGGCGCCATGTTGGGCAAGATGCCCAACGTCCTTTGGTTTGAAGGGGCCTTCGTGGAATCCGTCAAGGGGTGGCAATCGGGGTGGTTCTATATCACCGAGCCGCGCGACCCTACGTGGGCGGAGGCCCCTGAGTTCAGATCTGGTATCCCCATGCAGCTCACCTCCTAGAAAGAGAAGGGCTTGCTGTAGGGTAGTTCGGAGGAGCTGACGGGACTCCAAGCCCGTATCCAGAAGCTGGTGAAGAAGCTTAGGCTGGTTAACGTGGTCCAAGTCATGCTCGTCCGCCGGATTCTCCCATGCCAAGAGCGGGCATTCAATCTATGGGAGTTCAATCCGGAACAGCATCAGGTGCTGAGCGGGCTCTTCGACACGACGTACAAAGGCGCCTGGAGGGTGCTGTTTAAGGGCGCCGAAGCCCCCGCATCCGCGACCGAAGATCGCGGATTTCGCTCGCAATGCCAAGCCGACGAGGTAAGTGATTCTACCCCTTTACGGGACACTTGCTTTTCATAGTTTGACTCTATGCGGGTTTTAATTTCCCCTTTTCCTTTGACAGGACTGGATGAGGAAGGCGGAGCAGATTATCTGCCCGGCTCCAATGCCGAAAAACCCAGTAGGCGCCCATCTAACGAGGTTGCTGGTTCCGGCACCGCACGTGGTGCCGGAGAAGAAGGCCAAGAAGGAGGCCACGGGTGCTCGAAAGAGTTCCCGTTTTCAGGTGTCCGACGACTCCGGGGTGGACTCCTCCTCCAAAAACAAGGAGGAGAAAGATGAATCTCTCCCAGAGGAGGGAGAGAGGAAGAGGAAGGCTTCCCCAACAGGGGAGGCCGAAGGGTCCAAGAGGGGAAGGACTATTCCCCCGGACAGCTCCGCCAACATCAACGTTGGTGAGGAAGAATGGCCTTCAAGGGCCAGGCCTCCGGCGAGATCGTAAGTATCTGGATTCCTGAATGATTTATAATTTCTTTTTGTGCGTCACATAGTGTCATTCTGATGCCGCATGCTGCCTGTAGTCCGGCCAATGATGATCTCCCTGCTTCATCGAGCGGGCCGTTGGCTCCGTCGGATGTAGACTCCATCCCGACCGCCTCCACCCCTCGCGACACCGAGGACACCAAGGTGGGATCCCAAGAAGGGACCCATTAGGGGGAGGCTCCGGAGGCGCCACAAGGCGGCCTCCCGGACTTTGCGCCGAACTCCACATCAGAACCCGCAGTGGTTCCGGAGTCCGGCCGGCGGCCCCTTCGCACGAAGGGCAAGACCGTGACGCCGGCAGCTTCCGTCCAACCGGAGGCGCCGGACAATTTGTTGGAGGCGCTGTAGAGCGCTTCCATCGAGGAAGAACACCGCACTATTATGAGTGCGGTGATTCAGAAGGTACAACTTGCCAAGAGCGGGCTGCCTGAAGCCTGCAGTAGCCTTCTATCAGGCTTTGAGGTAAGAAGTTAAAAATATGCAATGTAATACCGCAAAGACAGTAGCCCCTGATCCTCGGTTCGGTGTTCGGAAAGAAAAGCCGGACTGAGGATCTAAAAAAAAAGAAGATATACGCAGGGTTGCTAATTTTTTTGTCAATATGGGTTGCAGGCTGCGCTGCTGACCTCGGCCACACTGACTGCGGAGGTCGGTGCTTTGAAGCAGGAGTTCGAGCGGTCCGTGCAAGAGCTCGGCCGCGCCAAGAAGCAGCTCCAGGACAAAGAAGGTGAGTAACACCACTTTGAACTTGTACCTTACAGAAAAGGATTTAGGTTGCAACAAAAAATAACAAGGATAACATGGGTACTGCAGGGGCCACGAACAAGGTGGCGACCCAGAAGGAGGCCGTGTCCGCGGCCGAACGCAATGCAGCCGCGGAATGGGCAGAGCGAGAAAAGCAGGAGGCGCGAGTGGTGGTGGTTCGGCAAGAGCTCCAGGCTCTCATGGAAAAGCATGAGAGTTTGGAGCGTGACTCAAAGACTCGAGAGTCCAAGCTTGCCTCGGCTCTCGAAAGTGCCAAAACTGCTAAGGCCGATGCCCATAAGTCCCTTCAGGAGATTGAGTTGGTGAGGAAGATAGCGGCGGGTAAGGCATTTTTCATGCAAAGCAAGCATGTGAATGTAAATTACATGTTACTTACCCGAATTCGGAGCTCTCCAGGGGCGTTTGCAGATCTGCCTCGCAGCGTGTCTGATGCCGCCACATTCTACCGAGCCGAGGAGGGGAGCTCAATGGAGAAGGTATTCTGGTCTCAGTATGCTGAGGCCGGCCATCCGGTGCCCCCTAGCGACCAGCTGAAGCAGCTGGTCGAGCTCCACAAGGTGGCCGAGCAGGCCATGAAGGGCCTCATAGTCCGGCTATGGCCTGGAGAGGCCATGCTTGGGAGCTATTTCGGCCTCGTGCGAGGGTTGGTGGATGCGTGCCCCTGGGTGGATGTTATCAAGCGCTCCGCCTGTATTGAAGGTGCTCGTCGGGCCCTTGCCCGTGCAAAGGTGCATTGGGGCAAGCTGCATGCGGAGAAGCTAATCACTGACGCGCCACCAGCGGGCAAGGAATATCGTACGCCCGATATGTACTATAAGACTATCCTGAAGGGTGCCCGCAAGATTGCGGATGAGTGCCCCAGGGATGTAATTATTGAGTAAATTCGCAATGTGTTATCCTGTGCGCTGAAAACTTTGTTCATATGCGCTAAGCAACGCTTGTTAATTTAAAATATTACCTTCTGTGCGGCCGTTTATTAAATCTGAGAGATGGCAAGTCGTCGGCTTCAGCCCCCATGCCACGAGTGCTGGGGTGTTCGGAATAAACTTGAGCACTCTTGTTCCCATTTTTGGGTCCATCTAGGGAGGCGCTCAACACAACGAACAAGGCAACCGGACTTATAGTGCTTGAACACTCTCACTTAGCCATAGAATTCTATAATTTTAAATTTTGGTGAAGCCCCTAGTATTCGGAAGACCAAATTCGGGGCGCTATCCACGCCTTCGTCGGACATTATCCGATACTTCGCTCGAAGCGGCGTAGGTCTTTAAGGACCCGAAAAGACCTCTCGAACAGTGACCAGTCTCTCGCCTTATCATGACAGTGAGTTTTAGCTTTCTCCACTGAGGCGTTAACCCGGCTCAACCGGGGCGCAATCGTAGTGGTTCTCCCAGTGCTACCTTAGCCGATAGAACGGAACGTAAGGTGCCAAACTTGGGAGCCGGGCAAACCCAACTATTGACCCAAGATATGATTCGGAGCCGATTCATATAATGCTATAAGTTCGGGGTGCCGCACTTGTGAAAGTGTTGGGACTTTATCACACCATAATGCGGGGAACATAAGCCCCTGGTGTATTTGGCCGTACCAAAATGTACGGATGCACCATGTCGTAAATGAACATATATATAAGGTAATGCAATTATGGGCAAAAAGTGCTGCATTTTATTCGGGAAGATATGCTATGAGTGCAGAATGATACAAATAATGCGGAAAGCAAGGGATTGGATGAATTAAAGGCGTCTCCCTCCAGGGGTAGGCCGCGGAATGGTGTATTTAACAAATTTAATGCTCGTAATGGAGACCACCTGAGTGTTCGTCGCAGCCTTTGTCCCTCCTGGCTGTTGCATCATGAGTTCGGCAGGTTCGTCGCCGGACAGAATTCTGTATAAAAAAGAGAGAAATAAAAGGTAAAAAGAGCGACACACTTGGGAGCCCCTGGTGTGGTCGAACCGCACTCTGGGTCTGTTGTGGTTGTGCCTCTCCCCCTATGCCCATGGTATCTCCAGGGCGTAATTATGTACACGGAGAGTTTGTCTTACAATTGTGCGAGGGCTAGGGTTGAGGCCGCATTGCTACGCGTGCTCGGAACGTGCTAGGTGGTCTTGGTTGATGTTGCTCCGGGCACGTTTGGCCGTGTCCGGTCGTTTAACGGCCGGACTCGAAAATTGCCTTAAAAGGCTGCTCTGTACTTCTGCCGTGAGAGCCGCTGTATGTTCCTCCGTTCGGAGGGAGCGTTCCATGTTTCCATTGACCGTGATGACTCCACGAGGGCCTGGCATCTTGAGCTTAAGGTATGCATAATGCGGCACCAGGTTGAATTTTGCGAATGCGGTTCGTCCGAGCAGAGCGTGATAGCCACTGCGGAACGGGACTATGTCGAAGATTAACTCCTCGCTTCGGAAATTATCCGGGGATCCGAAGACCACTTCCAGTGTAACTAAGCCTGTACAACTGGCCTCGACACCTGGTATGACGCCTTTGAAGGTTGTCTTTGTAGGTTTAATCCTTGAAGGGTCTATGCCCATCTTGCACACTGTATCCTGATAAAGCAGGTTCAGGCTACTGCCGCCGTCCATCAGGACTCTCGTGAGGTGAAATCCATCGACGATTGGGTCTAAAACCAATGCGACGAATCCGCCATGGCGGATACTGGTCGGATGGTCTCTTCTATCGAAAGTGATCGGGCAAGAGGACCATGGGTTGAATTTTGGGGCGACTGGCTCCATCGCGTATACGTCCCTTAGTGCATGCTTCTGCTCCCTCTTGGGTATATGCGTTGCGTATATCATGTTTACCGTCCGAACTTGAGCGGGGAATCCCTTTTGTCATCTGTTGTTCGGCGGCCGGGTCTCTTCCTCATCATCGCTGTGTAGCCCCTTGTCATTGTTTTCGGCGATTAATTTGCCTGCCTGCTTGAATACCCAACAATCTCTGTTGGTGTGGTTAGCTGGCTTTTCGGGGGTTCCATGTATTTGACAGGAGCGGTCGAGTATTCGGTCCAAATTGGACGGGCCCGGAGTGGTTCCTTTGAATGGCTTCTTCCATTGACCAGGCTTGGAGCCTCGAAATCCGTCGTTGACTGCCGTATCCTCATTGCTGTTGCCGTTAATGCGGCGTTTGTTTTTGTTTCGACGCGACCTGCCATTGCGGTCCTTGGTATCCGGACTGCCAGCGTTTTTGCTGAGGTTGTTGCTGCGAGCTAGCCAGCTATCCTCTCCCGCACAGAAGCGGGTCATGAGTGATGTGAGGGCTGCCATGGATTTCGGCTTTTCCTGTCCTAGGTGCCGGGCCAGCCACTCGTCGTGGATGTTATGTTTGAAGGCAGCGAGGGCCTCTGCATCCGGACAGTCGACGATTTGATTTTTCTTTGTTAAGAACCGTGTCCAGAATCGCCTGGCCAATTCGTATGGCTGCTGGATTATGTGGCTTAGGTCATCTGCGTCCGGTGGTCACACATACGTGCCCTGGAAGTTGTCGAGGAATGCGGCTTCCAGGTCTTCCCAGCATCCAATTAACTCTGCGGGCAGGCTGTTAAGCCAATGCCGAGCTGGTCCTTTAAGCTTGAGCGGGAGATATTTGATGGCATGAAGATTGTCGCCGCGGGCCATATGTATATGGAGGAGATAATCCTCAATCCAAACCGCGGGGTCTGTTGTGCCATCGTAGGATTTGATATTAACGGGTTTAAACCCTTCAGGGATTTGATGATCCATTACTTCGTCAGTGAAGCATAGTGGGTGCATGGGGCCTCTGTATTGAGCAATATCGCGACGTAGCTCGAGAGAGCGTTGTCTGCTGTGTTCAGCTCGGCCGGAGTAGTTGTATCCGGCGCGACGGTATTCGTCGTGGGTCTTGGGGCGGCCACGTGATCCATAGATAGATCTGGATTGTCTTGCCTTGTCCTCCAATATATCCCGCAAGTCCGGCGTGTTCCCCCATGGCTTCATGCTTTTTGAGCGATGCTGGGGTATGGTTTTGGTGGAGGGCTTGCACGCTCTCTGTCGCGGCCACGAGGTGGTCGGTCTGCCGTATTGTACGCTGGTGATGCAGGTTTGTACGCTTCCTCCTCTAGTCGGGGGAGCAACTTGCGTTTTGGGTAACTTTTGGAGGGGCGTTCGAGTTCATACTCTTCGGCCGCGAGGACCTCGGTCCATCTGTCGGCCAGTAGGTCTTGATCAGCTTGAAGCTATTGCTGCTTTTTCTTTAGGCTGTTTGCTGTGGCCATTAGCCTGCGTCTGAAACGCTCTTATTCGACAGGATCCTCAGGCACGACGAATTCGTCGTCGTCGAGGCTTGCCTCATCTCCGGAGGGAGGTTTGTAATTATCATCCTCGACCTCTTTGTCTGCCGCCCTCTCATGAGGGCTTGCTTCTGCCCCCTCCTGCGCTGGATCGTCCAGGAGGGGGTTGTCTTCGGCACTTTCTGGGGTGTTATTATCTCCTGTGCCGGAATCTCCATTCTTGCTGTGGCGGGATTTAGAGCGGCGCTGCTGACGTCAGCGCTTGGGCTGTTTCTTTAAGGAATCGGCCTCCGTTGCTTCTTCGCCGTCCCCATCTTTTGGGGTGTCCACCATGTATATGTCGTATGACGAGGTGGTCTTCTAGTGTCCTGTAGGCACTGGTTCTTGATAGTCTCCGGCATCGTCGTCCATACCGTCGATGTCTTCGAAGTCGTAGTCGAGTACGTCGGTTAGATCATCGATGGTGGCTACGAAGTGGGTGGTGGGTGGGCTCTGAATTTCTTCGTCGTCCGCGTCCCAACCATCCTGGCCGTAGTTCGGCCAGGGCTCTCCGGATAGCGAGAGATGCTTCAGTGAATTTAAGATATCGCCGAAGGGTGAGTGCTGAAAGATGTTCGCAGCGGTGAATTCCATGATCGGCGCCCAATCGGATTCGACTGGCAGGGGCGCAGGAGGTTCGGAGTCCGGCAGAGAGTCCGGCACCTCGGAGTCATGAGCTTTATGTGGGATAAGGTAAGTGTTCGGCTCCATCGCCGTGGAAGTTGCAGCTCCCGAGGTGGTGTCCAGCCATCCGTCCTCGATCTGAGCGATCGGCTCCGGACTATGGGTCGGAGCGGATTCGTGTGCGGCCTCCAAGGTGCTGTCCGGCGGCAGAGTTAGGTCGTGCCCATCGTGACAGCGTGGCACGCTCGGCTGTGGCTCAGATCCATCGAAGATCAAGTCCCCGCGGATATCAGCCATGAAGTTTAGGCTTCCAAACCTGACCTGACGGCCAGGGGCCTAGCTTTCGATCTGCTCCAGATGGCCAAGTGAGTTGGCCCGCAGTGCGAAGCCGCCGAATACGAAGATCTGTCCGGGGAGAAAAGTCTCACCCAGGACTGCATCGTTGTTCATTGAAGAGGCCATCAAGCCTATCAGTGACGACACAGAGGAACTCTTAATGAAAACACCAATGTCGGTGTCAAAACCGGCGGATCTCGGGTAGGGGGTCCCGAACTGTGCGTCTAGGCAGATGGTAACAGGAGACAAGGGACATGATGTTTTACCCAGGTTCGGGCCCTCTAGATGGAGGTAAAACCCTACGTCCTGCTTGATTGATATTGATATTGTGGATGTTTACAAGAGTGAATCTACCAAGAGATCAAGGAGGCTAAACCCTAGAAGCTAGCCTATGGTATGATTGTAATGGTTGTTGTTGTTCGGTCGTATGGACTAGAGCCATCCGGTTTATATAGACACCAGAGAGGGCTAGGGTTACATAGAGTCGGTTACAATGGTAGGAGATCTACGTATCCGTATCGCCAAGCTTGCCTCCCATGCCAAGGAAAGTCCCATCCGGACACGGGATGAAGTCTTCAATCTTGTATCTTTATAGTCTTGGAGTCCTGTCGATGATGATAGTCCGGCCGATGATAGTTTGGCTGATGATGGTAGTCCGGCTATCCGGACACCCCCTAATCCAGGACTCCCTCAATGGCTCTTCCGTAGGATGACGGAGGTGGATCCTCGGTAGTGTATTGAAGTGATGAGTAGTGGACTCGAGTGCGCAAAACCATTTCAAGTTGGAGTCTCGTAAGATAGCTTAGCCAAGAGTCAAAGCTGGCTTGCTGTAATAACCCCACTATCCCTTCTTGATAATGTGCATGTATGTAGGATATGATGTAAGTCTTGCTAAGTACCTTTGTACTCATGTTGCTTAATCTATGTTTTACAGAAGACGCTGCAACCCCTTCTGATGGGTTCTTCGTAGACGTTGATGTCGACGAGTAGGCTGAAGCCCAGGTGGTGATCATGAGCTCACGATGGACCATGTAGTATAGTCAGGCTTACCCAAGCCTCTTTTATTTTACTAGTTGTCTATACTCAGACAAGATACTTCCGATGTTGGCTTGTATGTTTGTATGACTTGAATGCTGGGTCGTGTGACCCGTACTTGTGTGTATGATATGTATGGCTCTCTGGGCCTTTAAATAAAGTACTTGTCTTGTAGAGTCATGTTGTGATGCCTTGTTGTATTTGCACATATCGAGCATATTGTGTGTATGATTGAAATGCTTGGTATGTATGGAATCTGACTATCTAGTTGTTTATCCTTAGTAGCTTCTCTTACCGGGAAATGTCTCCTAGTGCTTCCACTGAGCCCTGGTAGCTTGCTACTACTCCGGAACACTTAGGCTGGTCGGCATGTGTCCTTATTCGTTCCTATGTCTGTCCCTTCGGGGAAATGTCACGCGATAAATACCGGAGTCCTGATAGCCCAGTGCTACAGCCTGAATTCACTCGCTGATGACCGACACGTTCGATGTTGGGTCATGGATGCCCGTCCCTGTAAGTTTGTGCCAGTTTGGGTTTCGACTAGCCATGTCAGCCCGGGCTCCTTATCATATGGATGCTAGCGACACTATCATATACGTGTGCCAAAAGGCGCAAACGGTCCCGGGCAAAGGTAAGGCGACACCCGTGGGAATACCGTGCATGAGGCCGCAAAGTGATATGAGGTGTTACATGCTAGATCGATGTGGCATTGAGTCGGGGTCCTAACAGCGTTGGCATCATAGCCGGACTGCCTATAGGTTCTCCAAGCCAAACTGGTCGATGCTGAGTCTAGAAATGCTTTAGTTATATGTAGGGAATTCATTGTGGGATGGAATGTAAGGCTCTTTTTACTCCTTTACCTCATGGCATTCTGATCTGAGTTAGTCTATTCTTCCACCGGGGGTTAAGGATTAGGATCTCTTCTCTCTATCAGGTTCACGTGTTACTAATCAGTAGTACCTTATAGGTTTCACGGATACAAGCCTAGTTCAGTTCCACTACCCCATTATTTTACTAAGATGGACCCAGAACCTTGATATGATGTTGTTGAGTGTATATGCAATCCTTTGCAAAGTGTCTCAAAATCTTTTTTGAGCATTTACAACCGTTATGCTGTCCAATTTCTACTGGAAATTCTAATGCCTTTGCATTATATCGTGTTTAGATGGCCCCCCGCACCCAGAACGAAGTTGTTCGTCTCACTCAATGTCTCGATGTACCTGGCCATACTGCTATGTTGGTCAGGGTAATGACCAAGGTTGGATACCGTTGGTATCCCGGGTACACCGTCGAGGAGCAGTATAGAGACTCCAATCAAAGCCAATACCTCTACACCGTCAGGATATTTCCTTGCTATCCTGGATCCACTGAACCCCTCCATTGCTCATATGGAATTGGGGTTACCATCGAGATGTCTGTGCAAGACGCTGCATATTCGATGATGACTATTATACGGGCCATGATTTCCTTGCTTCGGAACACTGACTTCCGCTATATGCCGATGTCACTTCCTGGGGTAGAAGGCTACTTCACAACTATCTACACCGACTGTTTGCATGAGGATTCACTGCTCCGCACTACCGCACAGATGCTTGAGGATAAGGACCGTGAAAATCGTGCCTTGCTATTGGAGCTTTTCAACTCCCGGTCTGATCAGTGGGCCACCTTGACCCGGTTTGCACCTGCTGTGCAGGAAGGGTATATGGGTATGCGGGATCTGTACCCCATGCGGTCTACTCTACCGGACCGTATTGGCGTGATGTAGGAGGCATCACTCCTCCGCGTGGACCTCTTCTGCCACCGTTTGATGGTCCCAGGCCACACCCGAGTCCTTATGGACCGCAGGCTCCACAGGATCGTATGTTTCCAGATGATCACATTCAGCTCCCAGGACATGAGGGTAACTTCTATGAGGATTACTACGGAAATGCCTGAGCTGATAGTAGCACCACTAGTATTGTAACAGTTATATCGTCCACCATCCTGCGTGACTTGTGGTATATGACTTAGTGTGTACCGCTTTCCGGAGGTGTAGAAAAATAATGTATAGGAGCTTGGGATGCCTCCGATGAGATGTAATCTTCCTTTCACCGTAGTTGTACTCTGTTTGGTCTTGTACTAAAACTTGTATGGTGGGTATGACGATGGAATAAATGAAGCAGTTTCTGTATTTACCATGTCATACGGATGATCATCTTGCATTCCGAGTTATCCTTTACATTCTACATTTCTATGTCAGAATCTTATCATTCTAGACTAAACCATTGTCTTGTTTTCCTAGGATGGTCAACACCCGCAACAACCCTGCTCCCCCGGAGCAGGCCGAAGGTAGTAGAGCTGGAGATGCAAACCTGTCTCACCCTCCTTCTCTGTCCGAGGTTATGCTGGAGGCTGAGAGAAACAAGCGGGAGACCAACCGTTTGTTGGAGCGCATCGAACATAACACAACTATGCATCAGAGGAATAACTTGGTGTCGCTCAGTGACTTCATCAAGTTACATCCACCCACCTTCCACCACTCTGTCGAGCCTCTCAACGCGGATGAATGGCTTCGCAGCATTACCCACAAGCTACGTTCTACACTGGTAGCTGAGGCTGATAAGGTCACTTTTGCTGCTTATCATCTTGAAAGCCCCGCCAGTCTCTGGTGGGAGAATTATGAAGCCATGCGCCCAGCTGGCCATGTCACTACTTCGGCAGAATTTAGTGACGCTTTCCGCGAACATCACATTCCAGAGGGTCTTATGGACCGTAAGCGTGAGGAGTTCTGCAGTTTCACCCAAGGTAGACTCTCTATGGACGCATACAGCAGGGAGTTCGGTAACCTAGCATGCTATGCAACTGAGGAAGTTTCCACCGATGCCAAGAAGCAGGCAAGGTTCCGCAAGGGACTTAGCCCCGAGCTTCGCCGAGATCTCCGTCTGCACGAGTGCACCTCCTTTCAGAAGCTTGTGAACAAAGCCATCAGTGCTGAGACGGGTCAGACTAATTTTGAAGCAACACGCAAGCATGGCCGTGACACGGGTTCCTCATCCGGTGCTGGTCCACAGAAGCGCCGGGTGTGGGTGCCTAACACTTCCCTGCCACCCAGGTTCACACCAAGGCCATCCTATCAGGCGCCTCGTCCAGCTCAGCAGTATGCACCAGCTAAGCCCTATGGTGGGCCAACTAAAAATGCTCCCCCACGCACCAACTCCGTGACGTGCTTCAAGTGTGGGGAACCGGGCCACTACATGCGTGAGTGTCCCCAGACCAACCCCAACCAGTCTGGAAAGGCTGTTGGCCGTGGGAAGCTAACAGGGAAGGTGTACTACGCCAAGCCGACCACCGCTGCACGTGGCCATGTGAATTGTGTCTCAGCTGAAGAGGCTCAAGAGGATCCCAACATCGTTCTCGGTACGCTCCTTGTTAATTGCCATCCGGCATCTGTTCTTTTCGATACTGGAGCATCTCATTCATTCATATCCGAAAACTATGCTCGTTTGCATAACACCGCATTCGGTGACATGCCTTCCACCATGGAAATTTCTACTCCTGGTTCTAGATGACAAACCTCTAGAGTAAGCCATGGAAATGAAATCCAAGTTGACAGACTTGTTTTCCTTGCATCATTGATAGCTCTCGAATCTTCAGATATTAATATCATCTTGGGTATGGACTGGATGTCAGCCCATCATGCCAAGATTGATTGCTTCTCTAGGACTGTTCAACTTACCCATCCATCGGGCGAGATAGTCAATGTCTTGACCCGAGTAGCTAAGCGACAACTATACTCTCTTAATGCCAGTCCTTTGCCAAACCTCTAAGATGTTCCGGTAGTCCGTGACTTTCCGTATGTCTTTCCAGAAGAGTTGCCATGTGTTCCACCTGACCGAGATGTCGAGTTCGTGATAGATCTTATTCCAGGAACTGTCCCAATTTCTAGAAGACCCTATAAGATGGCACCACTAGAACTAGACGAGCTTAAGAAACAACTCGATGAGTCCTTGAAAAAGGGTTTCATCCGTCCTAGTTCATCTCCATGGGCTTGCCCCGTCCTCTTCGTCAAGAAGAAGGATGGTACGGATCGGATGGTTGTTGATTATCGACCCGTCAACTTGGTCACAATAAAGAACAAGTATCCACTCCCCAGGATCAACGATCTGTATGATCATCTCGCTGGATCCTCAGTCTTCTCTAAGATGGATTTGAGGTTGGGCTACCATCAAATAAAAATCAAGAATGGGGACATTCCCAAAACGCCCTTTGTTACTCGTTATGGCCAATACGTGTACACCGTCATGTCCTTCAGTTTAACCAACACCCCAGCCACTTTCTCTCGGTTAATGAACTCAATCTTCATGGAGTATTTGGATAAATTCGTCGTGGTTTATCTCGATGATATACTCATCTACTCCAAGAATGAGGAGGAACATACCGAGCATCTAAGGCTAGTGTTGATGAAACTTCGAGAGCATCGCCTATATGCCAAATTTTCTAAATGTGAATTTTGGTTGCCAGAAGTGACCTATCTAGGACATGTAATCTCTGGTAAGGGTATTGCTGTCAATCCCGAGCGAGTTCAAGACGTTCTTAACTGGACTCCACCTGAATCGGTCAAGCAAGTTCGGAGTTTCCTTGAATTAGCAAGCTATTATTGCAGCTTTGTCGAGAACTTCTCCAAAGTTGCTAAACCTCTAACTGAACTGCTCAAGAAAGATAAAAAGTTCGAGTGGACCCCACAATGCAAGCATAGTTTTCAGGAACTGAAAAGACGCCTGACTTCTACTCCCGTACTGGTACCACCAGACTTCTCCAAGGACTTTGTTATCTATTGCGACGCCTTGCGACAAGGACTAGGTTGCATTCTCATGCAAGATCGTCACGTAATTTCTTATGCTTCACGGCAATTGCACCCACATGAGGAAAACTATCCTACTCATGATCTATAGCTTGCAGCTATAGTCCATGCACTCAAAACCTGGCGACATTACCTCCTCGGTAATCATTGTGAAATCTTCACCGATCACCAAAGTCTGAAGTATATATTCACCCAACCGGATTTGAATCTCAGCAAAGACGTTGGGTCGAGTTGATCACATATTTCGACTTAGGGATAACTTACACCCCAGGAAAAGCCAATGTCATGGCTGATGCGCTAAGTCATAAATCTTATTGCAACAATCTGATGTTGCAACAAAGTCAACCACTTCTCCATGAGGAATTTCGGAAACTTAACCTTCACATCGTTCTTCAAGGATTCCTTTCCACCTTGGTGGCGAAATCTACCCTTACGGATCAGATCATCAAAGCTCAGAAGGTAGATCCGGGGATTTCCCGTATCAAAAGAAACATCAAGAGAGGAGTTGCAGATTGTTTCTCCATTGATGATCAAGGAGTCATATACTTCGGGAACCGTCTAGTGGTTCCCAAAGTGCGAAACCTGAGGCGATTGATCCTTAAGGAGGCTCATGAATCTCCTCTCACCATTCATCCGGGTAGCACCAAAATGTATCAGGACCTACGCCACAGGTTCTGGTGGACTAGGATGAAGAGAGACATTGCTCAATTTGTTGCTAATTGCGACGTTAGCCATCGTGTAAAAGCAGAGCATCAACAGCCTGCTGGCACCTTTCAACCTTTAGCTATTCCTGAATGGAAATGGGATAAAATTGGTATGGACTTCATCACCGGTTTTCCCAGGGCCAAGAGAGGGAATAATGCTATCTTCGTCATTATCGATCGTCTTTCGAAAGTGGCCCATTTCTTGCCTGTTCGCGAGAGTATAACCGCTAACCAGCTAGCAGACTTGTATATCTCCCGAATAGTGTCCCTCCATGGTGTTCCTTTGGAAATTAACTCGGATTGAGGAAGTCTCTTCACCTCTCGATTTTGGGAAAGTTTCCAAAATGCTATGGGAACCCGCCTTTCCTTTAGCACCGCCTTTCACCCTCAATCAAGTGGTCAAGTAGAACGCGTCAACCAAATTCTACAAGACATGCTTCGATCTTCTGTTATCTCATTCGGAATGGATTGGGAGAAATGCCTACCATTTGCCAAATTTGCTTATAACAACAGCTATCAATCTAGCTTGGGTAAAGCCCCTTTTGAAGTTCTCTATGGACGAAGGTGTCGAACACCCCTTAACTGGTCCGAAACCGGGAAAAGATAATTCTTTGGCCCGGACATGATCCAGGAAGCAGAAGAGCAAGTTCGCATCGTTCGTGAAAAAATGAAAACAACCCAATCTCGTCAAAAGAGTCAATATGACCGAAAACATAAGGCTATGACTTTTGAGGTTGATGAGAAGGATTACTGTCGGTGTCAAAACCGGCGGATCTCGGGTAGGGGGTCCCGAACTATGCGTCTAGGCGGATGGTAACAAGAGACAAGGGACACGATGTTTTTACCCAGGTTCGGGCCCTCTCGATGGAGGTAAAACCCTACTCCTGATTGATTGATATTGATGATATGGGTAGTACAAGAGTAGATCTACCACGAGATCAGAGAGGCTAAACCCTAGAAGCTAGCCTATGGTATGATTGTTGTTCGTCCTACGGACTAAAACCCTCCGGTTTATATAGGCACTGAAGAGGGTTAGGGTTACACAGAGTCGGTTACAATGGTAGGAGATCTACATATCCGTATCGCCAAGCTTGCCTTCCACGCCAAGGAAAGTCCCATCCGGACACGGGACGAAGTCTTCAATCTTGTATCATCGTAGTCTAGGAGTCCGGCCGATGGTGATAGTTCGGCTATCCGGACACCCCTTAATCCAGGACTCCCTCAGTAGCCCCTGAACCAGGCTTCAATGACGACGAGTCCGGCACGCATATTGTCTTCGACATTGCAAGGCGGGTTCCTCCTCTGAATACTTCATAGAAGATTTTGAACACAAGGATAGTGTACGGCTCTGCAAAATAAGTTCCACATACCACCGTAGACAGAATAATATTTACACAGATTCAATCTGCTGACATATTCCATGGCATCACACCACGGCCAAGTCTTTATTCGGATCGGTTTTACTGTTCCACCTCAGCACATTTAGCGAGGCGGTTTCCTTGGCACGTCTTGTCAAAGCAGAGATCGTGTCCACTTATTCCGGGATTCTCATCAATACGGGAGTGGGTAACCCAACCGCGCCATCAATTAGGGCGCTTGGGAGATAAGCGAGTTTTACCAGGCCAGTGGGGACGTATAGCTTCGTCCATCCATATAAGGGGATAAGGATCCGCCTTTTCACATACGCCTTCTTCCTCCTCTACTCATCCATTTCCGCGCACTCGAGCTCCAGCGCCCAAATCCGCACATCTCGCCTCAACCTTCCCCAGCCACGTCCGGAGGGGGAGGCAAGTGGATGGTCTCCTCCGTCACGGAGGGACACATCAAAAAGCTGCGGAAGGCCAGATACTTGTCCAGCGACATCGTGCATCGGCTCCCCGACATGGGGCAGCTTATCCCCACCCCCAGGCCACATGAGAGGGTGGTTTTCCTCACCCACTTCCTCCGCGGACTAGGTTTTCCACTTCACCCATTTGTCCGGGGGCTCATGTTCTAATACGGCCTGGATTTCCACGATCAGGCCCCGAATTTCATCCTCAACATCTCGGTGTTCAACGTCGTGTGCGAGGCCTTCCTCTGCATCCGGCCCCACTTTGGCTTATGGATGAAGACCTTCAATGTCAAGCCGAAGGTAGTGGGCGGCCACGAGGCGGAGTGCGGAGGTCCCATGGTGGGCAGGATGCCCAACGTTATATGGCTCGAGGGCTCCTTCGTGGAGACCATAAAGGGGTGGCAATCGGGGTGGTTCTACATCATCGAGCCGTGTGACCCTAAATGGGTGGTGGCCCCCAAATTTCGATCTGGCTTCCTACACGGCTCACCTCTCGGAAAGAGACGGGCCTGACATGGGGCAATTCGGAAGAGCTGACCGGACTCCAAACCTGCGTCCAAACCCTGGTGAACAAGAAGCTCAAGCTTGTCAACATAGTCCAGGTCATGCTCATCCGCCGGATCCTCCCGTTCCAACAACGGGCCTTCAACCTGTGGGAGTTTGATCCGGCACAACACCAAACCTTGAGCAGGCTCTTCGACACTATGTATGAGGATGCCTGGAAGGTGCTGTTCAAGGGCGCCGAGGCTCCCGCATCCGCTACCGAAGATCGCGGATTCAGCTCGCAGCGTCAAGCCTGCGAGGTAAGCTATTTTACCCTTTACAGGACACTTGTTTTTCATAGTTTGACTCTATGCGGGATCTAAACTCCCCTACCTTTGACAGGCCTGGCAGAAGACGTCCGGGTAGGTTGACTGTCCGGCTCCCTTGCTAGAAGACCCAGCGGACGCCCGATTGACGGGGCTGCTGGTTCCGGCACCTCACGTGGTGCCGGAGAAGAAGGCCAAGAAGAAGGCCACGAGAACTCGAAAGAGTTCCCGGCGCCAGGTGTTATCGGACTCATCGTCCGATGACTCTGAGGTGGACTCCTCCCGCGAAGACGAGGAGGAGGAAAAAGAGGCCTCTCCCCTAGCGGGGGGACAGAAGAAAAGGAAGGCCGCCCCAACTTGGGAGGCCGGAGGGTCCAAGAAGGGAAGGACCCTTCCACCAGACTCCTCCACCAACACCGCCGACGACGAAGAGGTGTGGCCACCGAGGGATAAGCCCCTGGCGACATCGTAAGTATCCGCATACCAGAATAACTCATGGCATTTCGTTTGTCGTATAGAGTCTCCTAACACCGAATACAACCCTGCAGCCCGCCCAAGGACGGGCTCGACACTTCAACGAGCGGCTCCCTGGCTCCGTCGGACGTGAATAGCACTTCACTTCCGGACGCCTCCTCTCCTCATGCCGCGGATGACGCTGACGTAGGGTCCCAAAAGGGGCCCAGCCAGGAGGAGGGGGTCCTGGAGGCGCCGCAAGGCAACCTCCCAGACTCCGGGCATAAGGGGGGTCAAACCCCAAAGGGATCTAAGTCAGGCCCCAGGCCACGCTCTGCACCGGAACCTTTAGTGGTTCCAGAGTCCGGGAGGCGACCCCTTCGTAAGAAGGGTGAGACTGCGATGCCGGTAACCTCCGTCCAACCGGAGGCACCGGATAATTTGCTAGAGGCGCTTAACGGTGCCTCCATAAAGGAGCAGCACCGCACTGTTATGAGTGTGGTGATCCAGAAAGTTTAGTCCGCCAAGAGCGGGTTGACCGAAGCCTGTGCCAGCCTTCTAACAGGCTTTGAGGTATGTATTTAAGACATGTAAAAAATATTACCGCATAGATAGTAGCCCCTGATGCTCAGTTTGGTGTTCGGAAAGAAAAGTCGACCTGAGGATCTAAAAAGTTGTACGCAGGAGTCTAACATAGGTATGTCAATATGGGGAATGTAGGCTGCGCTGCTGACCTCTACCGCACTGACTGCAGAGGTCGCTGCATTGAAGCAGAGCCTCGAGCGGTCCGAGAACGAGCTCGGCCTTGCCAAAAAGCGGCTCGAGGACAAGGAAGGTAAGTAATACCTTATGGAAGTATATAAAATATGTGGTTGCAAAAAATATCAGGAATAACGTGAGAATTGCAGGGGCCACGAACGAGGTGGCGACCCTGAAGGAAGCGGTGTCCAAGGCCGAAAGCAATGCGGCTGCGGAGCGCACCGAGCGAGAGAAGCAGGATGCGCGGGTGGCGGAGGTGCGGCAAGAGCTCCAGGCTCTCGTGGAAAAACACGAGAGTTTGGAGTGTGACTTAAAGACTCGAGAGTCCGAGCTCGCCTTGGCTCTTGAGAGCGCCAAAGCCGCTAAGGCCGAAGCCCAAAAAGCCCTCCAGGAAATTGAGGCGATGAAGAAGATAGCAGCGGGTAAGGCATTCTTCATGCAAAGCAAACACGTGAAAGTGAATTACTTGTTACTTACCCGAATCCGGAGCTTTCCAGGAGCATTCGCAGATCTTCCCTGCAGTGTGTCCGACGCTGCCCATTCTACCGGGCCGAGGTGGGGAGCTCGACGGAGAAGGTGTTCTGGTCTCAGTATGCTGAAGCCGGACACCCGGTCCCCTTGAGCGACCAACTGAAGCAGCTGGTCGAGCTCCATAAGGTGGCCGAACAGGCCATGAAGGGCATCATAGTTTGGCTGTGGCCTAATGAAGCCATACCTGGGAGCTACTTTGGGCTGGTGAGGCGGCTGGTGGACGTCTGTCCATGGATTGAAGTCGTCAAGCGCTCCGTCTGTATCGAAGGTGCCCGCAGGGCTCTTGCCCGTGCTAAAGTGCACTGGGGCAAGATGGTAGCTGAGAAGCTTGTGACGGACGCTCCATTGTCGGGCAGGGAGTATCGCACGCCCGAGATGTATTATGCGGGCGTCTTGAAGGGTGCCCGCCTTATAGCGGGTGAGTGCTCCAAAGATGTAATTTTTGAGTAAACTCGCATTTGTTATCCTGTATGCTTGAAAACTTGTTCATATGCGCTAAGCAATGCTTGTGAATTTAAAATATTACCTTCTGTGCGGCCGTTTATTAAATTTGAGAGATGGCGAGTTGTCGGCTTCTACCCCCATGCCGCGAGTGCTGGGGTCTTCGGGATAAACTTGAGCGCTCTTTTTCCCATTCTTGGGTCCTTCGAGGGAGGCGCTCAACGCAACGAACAAGGCAACCAGACTATAATGCTTGAACGCTCTCACTTAGCCATAGAATTCTATAATTTTAAATTTCGGCGAAGCCCCTGGTATTCGGAAGACCGAATTCGGGGCGCTATCCATGCCTGGGCCGGACAAAGCCGGCTCCTCGCTCTAAGCGGCATAAGTCTTTAGGGACTCGAAAACCTCTCGAATAGCGACCGGCTCTCGCCCTATCATGACGGTCAGTTTTAGCTTTCTCCACTGAGATGCTCAACCCAGCTCAACCATGGCACAATCGCAGTGGTTCTCCCAGCGCTACCTTAGCCGATATAACGGAACGTAAGGCACCAAAACATGGTTGCCGGGCAAACCCAACTATTGACCCAAGACATGATTCGGAGCTGATGCATATAATGCTATAAGTTCGGGGTGCCGCACTTCTGAAAGTGTTCGGACTTATCACACCATATTTTGGGGTACTTAAGCCCCTGGTGTATTTTGCCGTACCAAAGCGTATGGATGCAACATGTCATAAGTGAACATATATAGACAAAAAAAGGAATGCAATAACTATGCATTGTTTATTCAAAAAAGCTGTTGTAAAAGCAGAAGGATACAAATAGTGCGATAAGCAAGGGATGGGACTATGTGACATGTCCCCCTCCAGAAGCGAGCTATGGGATGATATGTAAAACAGGTATACTGCTCGTTATAGAGACCACCTGGACACTCAACGTAGCTTTCTGCTTCCCTGGCTGTTGCATCATGTGTTCAGCGATTATACTGCCAGATAGGGCTTCTTGATAGAGGAGTCCTGAAAGTAAGAAAAAATAATTACACAATCGGGAGCCCCTGGTGCGGTTGAGCCGCATTCTGGGCCTGCCGTGGTCGTGCCCCCCCTATGCCCATGGTATTTCCAGAGCGTAGTTATGTACGCGTAGTACTGGTTTTGAAATTTCGCGAGGGCTGGGGTTGGGGACGCATTGCTATGCGTTCTCGGGACGTGTCGGGCGGTCTTGTTGTAGGTTACTCCGGGCGCGCTTGATGGTGCCCGGGCGTTTAATAGCCGGGCTCGAGAGTTGCCTTGAGAGGCTGCTTTGTATTTCGCCGCGAGGACCGCCGTATGCTCCTCCGTTCGGAGAGAGCGTTCGGTGTTTCCGTTGACCATAATGACTCCTCGAGGGCCTGGCATCTTGAGCTTGAGGTATGCATAGTGCGGCACCGCATTGAACTTTGCAAATGCGGTTCGTCCGAGCAGTGCGTGATAGCCGCTGCGGAACGGGACTATGTCGAAGATTAACTCCTCGCTTCGGAAGTTATCCGGAGATCCATAGACCACTTCAAGTGTAACTGAGCCTGTACAGTTGGCCTCTACACCTGGTATGACGCCATTAAAGGTCGTCTTTGTGGGTTTAATCCTTGAGGGGTCTATGCCCATTTTGTGCACTATATCCTGATAAAGCAGGTTCAGGTTGCTGCCTCCGTCCATCAGGACTCTAGTGAGGTGAAATCCGTCAATGATTGGTACTAGAACCAATGCGGTGAATCCGCCATGACGGATGCTAGTGGGGTGGTCCCTTCGATCAAAAGTGATCGTGCAAGACGACCACGGGTTGAACTTTGGGGCGACTGGCTCCATCGCATATACGTCCCTTAGTGCATGCTTCCGCTCCCTTTTGGGTATGTGGGTTGCGTATATCATGTTCACCGTCCGCACTTGTAGGGGGAAGCCCTTCTGTCCTCTATTGTTCGGCGGCCGGGGCTCCTCCTCGTCGCCGCTATGCAGCCCCTTGTCATTGTTTTCGGCATGTAACTTGCCTGCCTGCTTGAACACCCAACAATCCCTGTTGGTGTGGTTGGCTGGTTTTTCGGGGGTGCCGTGTATCTAGCACGAGCGATCGAGTATTCGGTCCAAATTGGACGGGCTCGGAGTATTTCTTTTGAATGGTTTTTTCCGCTGACCGGGTTTAGAGCCTCTGAATCCCGCATTGACTGTCGTATCCTCAGCATTATCGCCATTAATGCGGCGCTTGTGCTTGTTGCGACGCGACCTGCCATTGCTGTCCTTGGTATCCGAATTACCAGGGCTCTTGGTCATGTTGTTACTATGAGCTAGCCAGCTGTCTTCTCCCGCGCAAAAGCGGGTCATGAGTGTTGTGAGGGCTGCCATGGATTTCTGCTTTTCCTGTCCTAGGTGCCGGGCAAGCCACTCGTCGCGGATGTTATGTTTGAAGGCTGCAAGGGCCTCTGCATCCGGACAGTCGACGATTTGATTTTTCTTGGTTAGGAACCATGTCCAGAATTGTCTGGCCGATTCTTATGGTTGCTGAATTATGTGGCTTAGGTCATTGGCGTCTGATGGTCGCACATAGGTGCCCTGGAAATTGTCGAGGAATGCGGCTTCCAGGTCTTCCCAACAAGCAATTGACTCCGATGGCAAGCTGTTAAGCCAATGCCGAGCTGGTCCTTTAAGCTTGAGTGGGAGGTATTTGATGGCGTGTAGATCATCACCGCGGGCCATGTGGATATGAAGGAGATAGTCCTCGATCCAGACCGCCAGATCTGTTATGCCATCGTAAGATTCAATGTTTACGGGTTTGAAACCCTCAGGGATTTGATGATCCATCACTTCATCTGTGAAGCATAGTGGGTGTGCGGTGCCTCTGTAAAGGGCTATATCATGACGTAGCTCAAATGGGCTTTGTCTGCTGTGTTCGGCCCGGCCGGATTTGCTGTATCCGGCATGACGGTTGTCATCACGTGTAGTGAGGCGCCCACGCGATCCGTGGATCGATCTTGTCTGCCTTGCCTTGTCCTCCAATATATCTTGCAGGTCTAGCGCACTTCCCCGTGCCTTGGTATTTTTTGAGCGGCGCCAGGGTGCGGCTTGAGTGGAGGGCCGAGAGGCCTCTCTGTCGCGGCCACCAGGTGGCCGGTCGGCCGCATCCTGCGCTGGTGATGTAGGTTTGAGTGCTTCCTCCTCTAATCGGGGTAGCAGCCTGCATTTTGGGTAGCTCTTGGAGGGGCGTTCGAGTTCGTACTCTTTGGCCGCAAGGACTTCAGTCCATCTGTCGGCTAGTAAATCTTGATCAGCTCTAAGCTGTTGCTGCTTTTTCTGGAGGCTGCTTGCCGTGGCCATAAGCCTGCGTTTGAAACGCTCCTGTTCGACGGGATCCTTAGGCATGAAAAATACGTCGTCGTCGAGGCTTGCCTTGTCTTCGGAGGGAGGAATGTAATTATCGTCCTCTACCTCTCTGTCTGCCGCTCTCTCATGAGGGCTGGCTTCTCCATCCTCCTGTGCTGAGTCCTGCTGGAGGGGGTTGTCTTTGGCACTTTCCGGGGTGTTATTGTCTCCCGTGCCGGAATCACCGTTCTTGTTGTGGCGGGATTTAGAGCGGCGCCGCTAACGCCGGCGCTTAGGCTGTTTCTTGGAGGGGTCATCCTCCGTTGTTCCATCGCCGTTCCCATCTTTTGGGATGTCCACCATGTAGATGTCGTATGACGAGATGGCCTTCCAGTGCCCTGTAGGCGCTGGTTCTTGGTCGTCTCCTGCATCGTTGTCCATACCATCGATATCTTCGGAGTCGAAGTCGAGCATGTCGGTTAAATCATCGATAGTGGCTACAAAGTGGGTGGTGGGTGGGCTTTGAATTTATTTGTCGTCTGCATCCCAACATTCCTGACCATAGTCCGGCCAGGGCTCTCCTGATAAAGAGAGAGACTTTAGTGAACAGGATGTCGCCAAAGGCGAGTGCTGAAAGATGTCCGCGGCGGTGAACTCCATGACCGGTGCCCAATCGAATTCGATTGGCAGGGGCGCGGAAGGTCCGGAGTCCGGAGAGGAGTCCTGTACCTTGGAGTTACGAGCCTTGCAAAGGACATGGATAGTATTCGGCTCAATCGCCATAGAGATAGCAGCCCCCGAGGCGGTGTCCAGCCACCCGTCCTCGATCGGTGCAGTCGGCTCCGAGCTAAGGGTCGGAGCGGACACTGGTGCAGCCTCCAGGGCACTGTCCGGCGGCAGAGCTAGATCATGCCCATCGTGACAGTGCGGCGCGCTTGGCTGGGGCTCGAACCCATCAAAGATCAAGTCTCCGCGCACGTCAGCCGTGTAGTTCAAACTTCCAAATCTGACCTGATGGCCAGGGGCGTAGCTTTTGATCTGCTCCAGATGGCCAAGCGAATTGGCCCGCAGTGCAAAGCCGCCAAATACGAAGATCTATCCGGGGATAAAAGTCTCACCCTGGACCACATCATTGTTGATGATCGGAGGATCCATCGGGCCTAAAGATGACGACACAGAGGAACTCTCAATGAAAGCACCAATGTCGGTGTCAAAACCGGCGGATCTCGGGTAGGGGGTCCCGAACTGTGCGTCCAGGCGGATGGTAACAGGAGACAAGGGACATGATGTTTTTACCCAGGTTCGGGCCCTCTCGATGGAGGTAAAACCCTACGCCTGCTTGATTGATATTGATGATATGGGTAGTACAAGAGTAGATCTACCACGAGATCAAAGAGGCTAAACCCTAGAAGCTAGCCTATGATATGATTGTTGTTCGTCCTATGGACTAAAACCCTCCGATTTATATAGGCACGGAAGAGGGTTAGGGTTACACAGAGTCAGTTACAATGGTAGGAGATCTACATATCCGTATCTCCAAGCTTGCCTTCCACGCCAAGGAAAGTCCCATCCGGACACGGGACGAAGTCTTCAATCTTGTATCTTCATAGTCCAAGAGTCCGGCCGATGGTGATAGTTCGGCTATCCGGACACCCCTTAATCCAGGACTCCCTCACTTACCTTTGGGTTACTCCTCTGAAGGGAACCCATCATTTCGGTATCATAGGCAAATTGGCTCCTCGCTACATTGGACCTTTTCGCATTCTCGCTAACCGAGGAGAAGTTGCCTACCAATTGGAACTACCTCCGCATCTCTCTAGAGTCCACGATGTCTTCCACGTTTCTCAACTCAGGCGTTGCTTCTCGGTTCCTATCCGTGGAGTGGACCACGAAACACTTGATCTTCAAGATAATCTCACGTATTGAGAGTACCCCGTCCATATCCTCGATCAAGCCGAGCGTACCACTCGACGTCATAATATCAAGTTTCTCAAGGTTCAATGGTCGCACCATTCCGAGAAAGAAGCAACCTGGGAAAGGGACGATCATCTTCGACTCGAGTATCCTGCCTTCTTTCCGGAGGAACGTAAAGCTCGGGACGAGATTTTTCTGAGTGGGGGTGAGTTGTCACACCCTACCTAGCTCATGCATTAGAGTGTTGCATCATGTTTATTTCATTCATCAGAAACTTGAAATGGGGATGACAGAACCCCCAACCCCCTCTGAAACCAACTAGGGTTTACTAAAAATATTTTCAATGAACCTGAAATGCCCTTCTAAAATGTCCATCATTTTTGTCTTGGTTCAGAACCTCTGCCAAAAGTGGTTCACATTTTTCTAAGACACCTAAGGTCACTGGATTAATTATTTACCTATTTGCATTTGGGCATTTAAATGCTATAAAATAATTCAAATGCCCAAATAATTCTGGATTTAAGTGAGGGCTGTTAGGAATAATCCCAAGAGGGCCCACAAATATTTGCAGGATTTTTGGAAACGTTTTAGTATTTTTAATAAAGCCCAAAACTTACAGAGAAATAGAAAAACAGAAATAAAAGAGAGAGAGAGAGAGATGATCTTACCTGGCCTCAGCTGGCAGCCCAACAGCAGGCCCACTTAGCCGGCCCAGCCCAGCAGCTGTTCCAGCGAGCTGCTTGACTCGGCCAGGCAGGAAGGCAGGTGCTCGACGCCGGCACCAGCGCGCGCTATGCAGCTGCCCGCCGCCCTACTTCCTTCCCTCGCTGCTTTGCTGGCCTGGGTCGATCACCCACTCCTTCCCCGACCCCATGGACACCTCACTCTCCCCCCTGCCCTCTCCTTCGCTCTCTCCCGCCATGGCTGACGCAGCCGCCACTGTCCCGCCACCGTAACCGCACCCACCGTCATCCACGCGCCGCTCAACCGTGTCCAGAAGCTCCGCCACTCCCTCCTTGACCGTTTCTCCAAGCCACGCCCCGCCAGAGGCCCCCGAGCATCTCCACCGAGCTAGTCTTCAACCTCCTGACAACCAGATTGCCTCCGCCACCCCGCTTTCTCCGGCTCGTCTCCGACCTTGCCGTCTGCTCCGTCGCAAGCACCATGAGCTGGGCCACCTCCCTATCCTCTCCTCTCTCTTTTTCGTGCACCACAGCAAGCACGCCGAGTTCGTCCGCACGCGCCGCCGCGGAGCTCGTCCCTGACGAGGCTCCGGCCACTAAACGACCACGACAGCTTGTCCACTAACCCTACCGCACCCCCAGGAGCACAACGCACCACTCCACGTGTCTCGTCGTGCCTCCTAGCGACAGGTCCGAGCTCACCCGAGCTCCGGCCGCCGCCAAACTCGTCGTCAGCGCCGTTTCCGGCAACCCCGAGCCCAACCAGTAGCACCACCCGCCGCGGCTCATTCCCAGCTGCCCATAGAGCCCAATGGCACCCCGAACGGTGCCCTGTAGGCGAAACCCGCACCTGCATCGCCACGTTTGGCCTCACCTCTGGCTAAACACCGGTGAGTTGACCCCGCTGACCACGTTTGACCACGGGTGGGCCCAGTTTGACCCTCCCCGGGTCAATGACAGGTGGGGCCCAGCCGGCTAATGAATCTAGGATTAGTACTAATTTAAATTAGTTAAACTAATCACACTGACACGCGGGACCCATTGGTTAGGTTTGACTGGACCGTCCCGTTGACCCCTGACGTCACCCTGATGTAATGCTGATGCAGTAAATTATTTACTGGAATTATTTTTATACAGGAATTTCCAGAAAATGCCACAAACTTTAAAAAATCATAGAAGTTAATCTATAGCTCCAAATGCAAAGTGTTATATGTGAAAAATGATCAGAAAAATCCAATCTTTCCATCTGTACTAGTTTCATGCATGTTTAAACAAGTTAACCTTCTGTTTAGTGCAGGACAAGTTAAAGCACTATTAAGGGCTATTTATGAGTTTGAAACTTGAATCTTTGGTTCAAAATGGTTCAAACCCATCTGGTCTTAGTTGCATTAGCCCAATACACTCATTTTCTATGTCTCATGCATGCATCATATTGTTGCATATTGTTTGGTGATGATTGTCTATCAGTGCTCTCTACGGCAGGTTCTGCCCCCAAGGAGTATCACGAATACCCTAACGAAGAGCAATACCAGTCCACTGACCTGCAAGGCAAGCAACCAACGATTTGATCATATCGATACAATCCTATGTTCTCGCCTCTGCTCTCTTTTACTGCATTAAGATAACACGATTCAAACTGTTGTGTGCTATGGTAGTTGAACCCATTTCCTCTGCATGACCTGTCATTGCCACAGTAACTAGATGAAACCCACTAGCATGTGTAGGAGTTGATTGAGCCATGTGTACGTGTTGTTCCTACCTTGCTATGCCTGCTATGCTTAGAGTCGTGTCAGGACTGGTTCATCTGGGTGATGGGCTAGAGTGAAATGATCATGTCGGTATGAGAGTGATGTGTTGAACACGATTTGGTAAAGGTATCGATGAGAGGCCATGTAGGAGTACATGGTGGGTTGTTTCATTGGAACCGTCCTTAAGCACTGAGATCTGTATGTGTGATTTAAGAATCAGCTACTACCATGCATTGGGCCCGAAACCAATGGACCCTCTTGAATTCCTATTCACCCTAGTCCTCTGTCCAGGAGTTGCAAGTAGTTTCTGGTGCTTGTAGTTTACTGGAGGCCGTGGGCAGCGCTGACCCGTGGGGTGGGCTGTGATGCGGTAGGTACGTGGCCGGGTATACCGGGCACCCGTTAGGTGTCTCGGAACCCTGTACACATCGTTCGGGGCCGTATGTGGAAACCTCGGCCAGACTCCCTGCAGATGGAACCTGAATAGGCGATAAACCAAGACTAGAGACTTAGGTGTTTAGGTAGGTCATGGCCGACACCCACGTTGGGCTTCCGCTTGAAGGTTGCCGAGTATATGTCATGTAAACAACGGTAAGTGGTGAGAGCTTGTATGAAGAAGTACACCCCTGCAGGGTTAACATCATCTATTCGAATGGCCGCGCCCGCGGTAAAGGACTACTTGGTTGCCTATAAAGTTCATAGACAAGTAAATGGACACTTCTAAAAGCCTCAAGATAAGCGTGAGTGCCGAGGATGGCTCATCCGTAGGATGATGGAGGTGGATCCTCGGTAGTGTATTGAAGTGGTGAGTAGTGGACTCGAGTGCGCAAAACCATTTCAAGTTGGAGTCTCGTAAGATAGCTTAGCCAAGAGTCAAAGCTAGCTTGCTGCAATAACCCCACCATCCCTTCTTGATAATGTGCACGTATGTAGGATCTGATGTAAGTCTTACTGAGTACCTTTGTACTCATGTTGCTTAATCTACGTTTTACAGAAGACGCTGCAACCCCTTCTGATGGAATCTTCATAAACATTGATGTCGACGAGTAGGCTGAAGCACAGGTGGTGATCCTGAGCTCACGATGGACCATGTAGTATAGTCAGGCTTACCCAAGCCTCTTTTATTTTACTAGTTGTCTGTACTCAGACAAGTTACTTCCGCTGTTGGCTTGTATGTTTGTATGACTTGAATGCTGGGTCGTGTGACCCGTAATTGTGTGTATGATATTTATGGATCTTTGAGACTCTAAATAAAGTACTTGTGTTGTAGAGTCATGTTGTGATGCCTTGTTGTATTTGCACATATCAAGCATATTGTGTGTATGATTGAAATGCTTGGTATGTGTAGGGTCTGACTATCTAGTTGTTTATCCTTAGTAGCGTCTCTTACCTGGAAATGTTTCCTAGTGCTCCCACTGAGCCATGGTAGCTTGCTACTGCTCCGGAACACTTAGGCCGACCGGCATGTGTCCTTCTTCGTTCCTGTGTCTGTCCCTTCGGGGAAATGTCACGCGATGAATATCGGAGTCCTGCTAGCCTAGTGCTACAGCCTGGATTCACTCGCTGATGACTGACACGTTCGATGCTGGGTCATGGATGCCTGTCCCTATAAGTTTGTGCCACTTTGGGTTTACGACTAGCCATGTCAGCCTGGGCTCATCATATGGATGCTAGTGACACTATCATATACGTGTGCCAAAAGGCGCAAACGGTCCTGGGCAAAGGTAAGGCGACACCCGTGGGAATACCGTGCGTGAGGCCGCAAAGTGATATGAGGTGTTACATGCTAGTTCGATGTGGCATTGAGTCGGGTTCCTGACATAGGCACATATATGTGAGTATAGAGGGCTAGTAGAGACCATGCATGTGTATATATGCATGTGAGAGAAATAGTGTTTTCCTACCGAGATTAGTGAAAAGAGTGGTACATAGTAGTCAGAAAGAGAGAGAGAGAGAGAAACAGAGAGAGCATGTGCGTGAGACACCCTGACACTGAGAGAGATTGTGAGCAGGTGTTAAAGAAAATATAAAGTGTGTGCACTTATGCGTTAGATAGAGAGATATATAATGCGTTTCTGAGAATGGGCCGAGGCATAGTACATCTACATGTAAAAGGCGGTTCTACGCATTAAATTAAAATATAAATGGCATTATTATTTTTGGATGAGATCATGAATTTTGCAAATTGCGTATGGACGAAAATTGATCTATCAGACACCCATACTCTATTGAATTCTAGCATGTGCATGTGTTTATTTCATATTATCGATCCATAGGGTGAGAGCGGTTTGAAATAAAGGCAATGGGTGCTTTTACAATTCATATATAAACATTAATTAGTGCACTCCATGTTGTTAGTGTGAAGCACTTTATACATTTGTCACTTGCATGGATACATTCCAAATTGCTAGCTACGAAATAGAATACATGTCGAATACAATATAAAGGGGGGTTTCGAATATTCGAATTCATAGGAAGTGCATTCATCCATTTCAACCCAAGATAATGGCATTTGTAAATCAGATGTAAAAGGGGGCATCAATGTTTGTTGTGAGTTAAAACATGCTATATATATTCATACGCATATCCTACTTTTTTTGCAACCAAGGAGATTATATCTGGAACCATGCATGAACTGAGGTAGAGCAACAAAGCAAACCACGGAAAAAATCCAAACCATGGCTAGTGTCCCTGGCTCCTCCTTGCGTCCTCATGGCCCTCAAGAGGGGGATTGGTGGAGTTGCTCCGTATCTCATATCTAGTTCAATTGGCTCTAGATGCAAGGATATCTCCCCCCATGGATCTAGTCCCCGTACGGGCAAGGTAAACTTCTATGGGCGATGATGCATTGGCGGAAAATTTCCCCAGTCCCAACCAAGGAGAGAGGGCATGCTTCATCTCGTTCCTTCTGAGGGTGTGGGATTCCCAATCCACCCCTTCCTCAGGGGTCTACTAGAGTATTATGGGATCCAACTGCACAACCTCGCACTAGGTTCTATTTTGCACATTTCCGGTTTTGTCGCCCTTTGCGAGCTATTTTTAGGTTGTGAGGCTCATTTTGAACTGTGGAAGAAGTTCTTCTGCCTCGTCCTCCGCCACCAGGGTGGAGGGTCTATATTTGAAGTGGGCGGCACCGAAGTATGGCGCATAGCCGGATCCGGTTACCCAGTCGGGACTCCGAAGAGGGGGTCCGACAAGTGGCCTTCGGAATGGTTATATATTGAGGATGTTCCTCTTTCGGACCCTGTTCAGTGAAGGCTCCCTGAATTCTCCAGCGCCCCTTTAAAGAAACTATTCGGCTGCACCCCAAGTGTCGGTGTCAAAACCGATGGATCTCGGGTAGGGGGTCCCAAACTGTGCGTCTAAGGCTAATGGTAACAGGAGGTGGGTGACACAATGTTTACCCAGGTTCGGGCCCTCCCTACGGAGGTAATACCCTACATCCTTCTTGATTGATCTTGATGAATATGAGTTTTACAAGAGTTGATCTACCACGAGATCATAATGGCTAAACCCTAGAAGTCTAGCCTATGAGGTTAAGATTGTTGTGGCTAAACCCTAGAAGCCTAAACCCTCCGGTTTATATAGACACCGGGGGAGGGGGGGCTAGGGTTGTACAAAGTCGGTTACAGAGAAAGGAATTTACATATCTGAATTGCCAAGCTTTCCTTCCATTCCAAGAAGAGTCCCATCCGGACACGGGAAGAAGTCCCCGTCTTGTATCTTCATAGCCTAACAACTCGGCCAAAGTATATAGTCCGGCTGTACGAGGACCCCTTAATCCAAGACCCCCTCACCAAGTCTCCTAGGCAAGAGGATAGTGCGGTAGTAATGAGATTGGTCTACTAGGTCATACTGTTGACCCATTCCGGACTCTCCATCATCGAATTCATGGCTATTGCAATAAAGCAATGTATCCAGCCGCTTCAGTCCAGAGTGGGTCCTTTGTGGAACTACAACAGGGAGGACGACGCGTCACGCTATACACGAAAGGGTCCGGATGACCAAGCCGCATTGGCCGCCACGCTTATGGATACTTATAAAGGAGAGGAGGAAGACTCCGCCCGTCTACAATGTCAGCACGTCTTCTCCGTGTACAACCCCGTTGACTGGGTAAGCTTAATCATCCATCACCTTTTTTATCATTGGGGTACATTGACTGAATACTCTAGTTATTTCAAAACAGTCATGGAGGAAGGTAGTCGAGAGCATCCATTGCCCTCCTACCCAACCAGAAGACCACACACGTCACGAAGGCCCCGAATTCCATGAAGATCCGGATATATTTGTGGAATTTGAAGATGGAGTCTATTACCAGGTGAGCCTTGATGGCTCGGAGGTAGCCATCATGGCCGATTACTCCGATCTCTACCCCTTCGTTAAGGTAAGTGTCCGGAAATCAAGAAGGAGTGATATTTCCGCACATAACTTACTCGCCGCACTGGACCGTACTTCGCAGGATCGGCGCTCGGCGAGCCGTACCCAAGGACGGGTAACCAGAAGAAGTACGGCACCCTCAAGGGGTGGTCTTGCAAAGCGAAAGGAGGCCGGGAGCGCCATTGAGCCTGCTCCATCACCAAAAAGGTATGTGCCTTATTACATACTTAGGCGCGAAGCCGATTTTTCATTTTTTTATCCTCCTTTTATTATCTCAGGAGGGGTACCCGGTGGACCGTAAACAAGATCCTAGCCAGTCGGGCTGCAGCCAATCCGGCGCCGGCGACGTCAACTAGGACCGGGCCGCCAGCTAACGCGGCGCAGACCCATCTACCCCATCAAGAGCCGGATGAGGTGTTAGTCACCAACTCCGAAGTGGATAGCGCAATGAATCATTGGCACTTGAAAGAAGCCTTGCGCACCCCTGCTTGAACAGAGCCGGAATTTACCACCCTTAGCACTGTGGGATGGACTTACAGGAGTCGCTCGCCTGTTTTTGAAATAGGTATAAATTTATATAAACTTATTAGATAGATAGAAGTAGCCCCCGAGACTTAAAGCGGATGGAACAAACCAATTTGAGGATCGTTTATGACCGCAGGTTCTCAAGGAGAAGAATAGTGCATTGTCCCAGGAGCTCGAGACAAGTCGGACACAGCTAAATGCCGTTGTCACCGAGCTTGAAGAAATGAAGAGTGCCCCAATGTACTTTGGCAAAGATAAAAAACTAGAAGAAAAATTAAAGAAGCAGGCCGAAGAGATAGAGATCTTAAAGGCTCAACTCTTGGAGGCACAACAGGAAAATCAAAAGCTGAAGGGCGGCATATTCTGTATAACTTGTGAACTATCCGAATTACTGATATAATCATATAATGCGGAATGTTATAGTTTGTTTGATACAAGTATGTTGACCGGCCGCCACGATGAGGAAGTGTCCAGGCTGCAAAGCGACATTTTAAAGGAGCTGTCAAAGCTGCACAACATGCCCGGAAGGCCATGAAGAATAGGGCCAAAGCCTTATGGCCCTCCGATGCCCCTCCAGAAAGCATGGAGGGGTTGGCAGATCTGTTCAAGGGTGCTTCGCGTCGCTTTGAGCTGTGGAAGACGTCCGCATGCCGTGAAGGTGCATGAGAGGCGTGGGCTATGGTGAAGACACGCTATACTAGACTTGATCCGAATCATATTGCCCGAGTTGGACCTCAAGGACCTGACGGGTAGGAAATTCCTGTAAGCTTGGTATACGCCCAAGTAACAATAGCGGCGAAATATTCGCATCAATATTATAAATTAGATAGTCTACTAGATGGTGTAGAAAGAGAGTAGGCATTTAATTCTATGTAACACTGCTACGTCTTGAGCTTGCGTTGGTTTTCCTTGAAGCGGAAAGGGTGATGCAGCAATAGTAGCGTAAGTATTTCCCTTAGTTTTTGAGAACCAAGGTATCAATCCAGTAGGAGGCTCCTCAGAAGTCCCACGCACCTACACAAACAAACAAGAACTCGCAACCAACTCAATAAAGGGGTTGTCAATCCCTTCAAGGCCACTTGCGAAAGTGAGATCTGATAGAGATAAAAAGATAAATATATTTTTGGTATTTTATGATATAGATTGGAAAAGTAAAGATGCAAATAAAAGTAGATTGAAAGCTTATCTGATAAAAGATAGACCCGGGGGCCATAGGTTTCACTAGTGGCTTCTCTCAGGATAGCATAAGTATTACGGTGGGTGAACAAATTATTGTGGAGCAATTGATAGAAAAGTGAATAATTATGAGATTATCTAGGCATGAGCATGTATATAGGCATCACGTCCATGACAAGTAGACCGACTCCTGCCTGCATCTACTACTATTACTCCCCACATCGACTGCTATCCAGCATGCATCTAGAGTATTAAGTTCATAAAGAACAGAGTAACGCATTAAGAAAGATGGCATGATGTAGAGGGATAAACTCATGCAATATGATATAAACCCCATCTTTTTATCCTCAATGGCAACAATACAATACGTGCCTTGCTGCCCCTGCTGTCACTGGGAAAGGACACCGCAAGATTGAACCCAAAGATAAGCACTTCTCCAGTTGCAAGAAAGATCAATCTAGAAGGCCAAACCAAACTAATAATTCGAAGAGACTTGCAAAGATAACTTAATCACACATAAAAAAATCAGAGGAGATTCAAATATTTCTCATAGATAAACTTGATCATAAACCCACAATTCATCGGATTTTGACAAAGACACCGCAAAAAGAGTTACATTGAATAGATCTCCAAGAAGATCAAGGAGAACATGGTATTGAGATTCAGAGAGAGAGAAGAAGCCATCTAGCTAATAACTATGGACGTGAAGGTCTATGGTAAACTACTCACAACTCATCGGAGAGGCTATGGTGTTGATGTAGAAGCCCTTCGTGGTTGATTCCCCCTCCGGTGGAGCACCGACGAAGGCTCCAAGATGGGATCTCGTCGATACAGAAGGTTACAGTGGTGGAAATAGTTTTTCGTGGTCGCCTATGATGTTCTCGGGGTACGTGGGTATATATAGGAGGAAGAAGTAGGTCGGTGGACGCCCGAGGGGCCCACGAGATAGGGGGCGTGCCTAGTAGGGGGGGGGGGGCGCCCTCCACCTTCGTGGCCGCCTCGGCTGTTGCTTGACTTGCACTCCAAGTCCTCTGGATCGTGTTTGTTCCAAAAATCACGCTCCCAAAGGTTTCATTCCATTTGGACTCCGTTTGAAATTCCTTTTCTTCAAAATACTGAAATAGGCAAAAAAACAGCAATACGGGCTAGGCCTCCGGTTAGTAGGTTAGTCCCAAAAATGATATAAATGTGTAAAGTAAAGCCCATAAACATCCAAAACGGGTAATATAATAGCATGGAACAATCAAAAATTATAGATACGTTGGAGACGTATCAAGCATCCCCAAGCTTAATTCCTGCTCGTCCTCGAGTAGGTAAATGATAAAAACAAATTTTTTGATGTGGAATGCTACCTAGCATAATTCTCAATGTAATTTTGTTTGTTGTGGCATGAATGTTCAGATCCAAATGATTCAAAATAAAAGTTCATATTGACATAAGAAATAGTAATACTTCAAGCATACTAATCAAAGCAATCATGTCTTCTCAAAATAACATGGCTAAGGAAAGTTATCCCTACAAAATCATATAGTCTGGCTGTTGCTCTATCTTCATCACACCAAGTATTTAATCATGACAACCTCAATGACAAGCCAAGAAATTGTTTCATCCTTTAGTAATCTCAAACTTTTTCAACTTTCACGTACATGAGCGTGAGCCATGGACATAGCACTATATGTGGAATAGAATGGTGGTTCTAGAGAAGACAAAAAGGAGGAAGATAGTCTCACATCGACTAGGTGTATCAACGGGCTATGGAGATGCCCATTAATAGATATCAATGTGAGTGAGTAGGGATTTCCATGAAACGGATGCACTAGAGCTATAAATGTAGGAAAGCTCAACAAAAGAAACTAAGTGGGTGTGCATCCAACTCGCTTGCTCACGAAGACCTAGGGCATTTTGAGGAAGCCCATCATTGGAATATACAAGCCAAGTTCTATAATGCAAATTCCCACTAGTATATGAAAGTGACAACATAGGAGACTCTCTATCTTGAAGATCATAGTGCTACTTTGAAGCACAAGTGTGGTAAAAATGATAGTAGCATTGTCCCTTCTCTCTTTTTCTCTCATTTTTTTATTTGTCCTTTCCCCTTTTTTTTATTTGGCATCTCTATTTTTTTTAAAGTCTGAAGTCTCATCCCGACTTATGGGGGAATCATAGTCTCCATCATGCTTTCCTCACTGGGACAATGCTCTAATAATGAAGATCATCACACTTTTCTTTACTTACAACTCAAGATTACAACTCAATACTTAGAACAAGATATGACTCTATATGAATACCTCCGGCGGTGTACCGGGATATGCAATGAATCAAGAGTGACATGTATGAAAATTATGAAGGTGGCCTTGCCACAAATACGATGTCCACTACATGATCATGCAAAGAAAAATATGACAATAATGATGCATGTCATATAAACGGAACGGTGGAAAGTTGCATGGCAATATATCTCGGAATGGCTATGGAAATGCCATAATAGGTAGGTATGGTGGCTGTTTTGAGGAAGGTATATGGTGGGTGTATGGTACCAACGAAATTTGCACGGCACAAGAGAGGCTAGCAATGGTGGAAGGAGGAGAGTACGTATAATCCATGGACTCAATCATTAGTCATAAAGAACTCATGTACTTATTGAAAAAATCTACAAGTCATCAAAAACAAAGTATTACGCGCATGCTCCTAGGGGGATAGATTGTTAGGAAAAGACCATCGCTCGTCCCCGACCGCCACTCATAAGGAAGACAATCAATAAATAAAATTGTGCTCCAACTTCATCACAAAGCGGTTAACCATACGTGCATGCTATGGGAATCACAAACTTCAACACAAGCATTCTTTAAGTTCATAATCACCCAACTAGCATGACTATAATATCACCACTTCTATATCTCAAAACAATTATCAAGTATCAAATTGATCATAGCATCCAATTCACTTCATATGATAGTTTTTATTATACCCAACTTGGATGCCCACCATTCTAGGACCAATTTTATAACCAAAGAAAATACCATGATGTTCTAAGAGACTCAAAATAATATAAGTGAATCATGAGAGATAAACAATTTCTTCAAAATTAATCCACCGTCGTGCTCTAAAAGATATTAGTGAAGCACTAGAGCAAAAACCATCAAGCTCAAAAGATATAAGTGAAGCACATAGAGTATTCTAATAAATTCCAATCAAGTGGGTTTCTCCCAAAAGGTGTGTACAGAAAGCATGACTGTGGTAAACTAAAAAGCAAATAATAATATCATACAAGAAGCTCCAAGCAAAACACATATCATGTGGCCAATAAAAATATAGCTCCACGTAAAGTTACCGATAAACGAAGACGAAAGAGGGGATGCCTTCCGGGGGCATCCCCAAGCTTAGGCTTTTGGATATTCTTGAATATCTTGGGGTGCCATGGGCATCCCCAAGCTTAGGCTCTTGCCACTCCTTATTCCATAGTCCATCAAATCTTTAGCCAAAACTTGAAAACATCACAATACAAAACTCAACAGGAAATCTCATAAGCTCCGTTCGTGAAAGAAAGAAAAACCACCACATAAGGTACTGTAATGAACTCATTCTTTATTTATATTGGTGTTAAACCTACTGTATTTCAAGTTTTCTATGGTTCATACCCTTACATACTATCCATATATGCATCAAAATAAGCAAACAACACACGAAAAAACAGAATCTGTGAAAAACGGAACAGTCTGTAGAAATATGTAACTCTCGAATACTTCTAGAACTCTAAAAATGATAAAAAAAATAGGAAGTCCTGGTAAATTTGTCTATCGATCTACAGCAAAAAGAATCAACGCAAAAGCACGTGTCTGTGAATTACTAAAATTATTTTCGTGCGTGCAAAGTTTCTGTTTTTCAGCAGAATCAAATTAACTATCACCATAGGTTATCCTATAGGTTCTACTTGGCACAAACACTCATCAAAACACAAAAACACGTCTAAACAGAAGGTAGATGCAAAATTTATTACTAAACAGAAACAAAAACAAAAAACACAAATAAAATTGGGTTGCCTCCCAACTAGCGCTATCGTTTAACGCCCCTAGCTAGGCATAAAAGCGAGGATAGATCTAAGTAGTGCCATCTTTGGCACTCAATTCATAAGTAGCTCGCATGATAGAGTCATAAGGTAATTTAACTTTCTTTCTTGGAAAGTGCTCCATGCCTTTCCTTAATGGAAATTGGAATCTAATATTCCCTTCCTTCATATCAATAATCGGACCAATCGTTCTAAGGAAAGGTCTACCAAGAATAATAGGGCAAGAAAGATTGCAATCTATATCAAGAACGATAAAATCTACGGGCACCAAATTTCTATTTACAACAATGAGAACATCATTGATCCTTCCCATTGTATTTTTAATGGTGGAATCCGCAAGGTGCAAATTTAAAGAGCAATCATCAAGATCATGGAAACCTAGAATATCACATAAAGTTTTCGGAATCGTGGAAACACTAGCACCCAAATCACATAAAGCATAACACTCATGATCTTTAATTTTAATCTTTATAGTAGGTTCCCACTCATCATTAAGTTTTCTAGGTATAGAAACTTCCAAATTAAGTTTTTCATCATAAGATTGCATCAAGGCATCGGTAAAAGCTTTATTTTGACTATAAGCATGAGGAGAATTCACAACGGATTGCAACAAGGAAATACAATCTTCTAAAGAACAATTATCATAATTAAATTCCTTGAAATCCAAGATAGTGGTTTCAATGCTATTAAAGTCTTGACCTCTCCAATCCCACTTTTACCAAATTTAGCATCAAGATCTAAAAACTCCGAATCACTGGGAGGCCTTTTAACTAAAGTTGACTCATCTCCAGTCCCATCATTATTAAGATTCATATTGCAAAAGAAAGATCTAATAGGGGACACATCGATGACTTTAAGATCTTCATCATTATTTTCATCTAACTTTTCTGGTTTGGCAGCCATCTTATTGACTAAGGTAGCTTGCTTATCAGAAATTTGGGCTATAGAATTTTCAAGCCGAGTAATTTGGGAGTTCAAACCATAAAATTATTTAGACATATCATCAAGCTCTTTGTTCATGAACCCCAAAAAACACTTTTCTTCTTTAAGCTCTTTTCTGAAGAAATGATTATGCTCAAATTGTAAAGTCATAAAACTTCTAACGTTTGATTCAATCTCTTCCAACCTTCTAAGATGAAGGTCGGTGCTCTTAGGCAAAGCCATAAGGGCAAGCAGGCAAACAATGACAAGCGAAAGAGAGATGAGATTGGGAAAGATAGTGCAAATAAAACGGCAAGGGTAAAGTGGGGGAGAGGAAAATGAGAGGCAAATGGCAAATAATGTAAATGTGAGGGAGATGATTTTGTGATGGGTACTTGGTATGTCTTGACTTGAGAGAAGACGTCCCCGGCAATGGCGCCAGAAATCCTTCTTGCTACGTCTTGAGCTTGCGTTGGTTTTCCTTGAAGAGGAAAGGGTGATGCAGCAACAGTAGCGTAAGTATTTCCCCTAAGTTTTTGAGAACCAAGGTATCAATCTAGTAGGAGGCTCCTAAGAAGTCCCATGCACCTACACAAACAAACAAGAACTCGCAACCAACGCAATAAAGGGGTTGTCAATCCATTCAAGGCCACTTGCGAAAGTGAGGTCTGATAGAGATAATAAGATAAATATATTTTTGGTATTTTATGATATAGATTGGAAAGTAAAGATGCAAATAAAAGTAGACTGAAAGCTTATATGATAAAAGATAGACCTGGGGGCCATAGGTTTCACTAGTGGCTTCTCTCAAGATAGCATAAGTATTATGGTGGGTGAACAAAATACTATCGAGCAATTGATAGAAAAGCGAATAATTATGAGATTATCTAGGCATGATCATGTATATAGGCATCACATCCGTGGCAAGTAGACCGACTCCTGCCTGCATCTACTACTATTACTCCACAAATCGACCACTATCCAGCATGCATCTAGAGTATTAAGTTCATAAAGAACAGAGTGATGCATTAAGAAAGATGACACGATGTAGAGGGATAAACTCATGCAATATGATATAAACCCCATCTTTTTATCCTCGATGGCAACAATACAATACGTGCCTTGCTGCCCCTGCCGTCACTTGGAAAGGACACCGCAAGATTGAACCCAAAGCTAAGCACTTCTCCCATTGCAAGAAAGGTCAATCTAGTAGGCCAAACCAAACTGATAATTCGAAGAGACTTGCAAAGATAACTTAATCACACATAAAAAAATTCGGAGGAGATTCAAATATTTCTCATAGATAAACTTGATCATAAACCCACAATTCATCGGATTTCGACAAACACACCGCAAAAAGAGTTACATCGAATAGATCTCCAAGAAGATTAAGGAGAATATGGTATTGAGATTCAAAGAGAGAGAAGAAGCCATCTAGCTAATAACTATGGACCCGAAGGTCTGTGGTAAACTACTCACAACTTATCGGAGAGGCTATGGTGTTGATGTAGAAGCCCTCCATGGTTGAGTCCCCCTCCGGCAGAGCGCCGGCGAAGGCTCCAAGATGGGATCTCGCGGATACAGAAGGTTACGATGATGGAAATAGTTTTTGTGGTCGCCTTTGATGTTCTCGGGGTACGTGGGTATATATAGGAGGAAGAAGTAGGTCGGTGGATGCCCGAGGCCCCCACGAGATAGGGGGCACGCCTAGTAGGGGGGGCGCCCTCCACCCTCGTGGCCGCCTCAGCTGTTGCTTGAGTTGCACTCCAATTCCTCTCGATCACGTTCATTCCAAAAATCACGCTCCCGAAGGTTTGATTCCGTTTGGACTCCGATTGATATTCCTTTTCTTCAAAATACTGAAATAGGCAAAAAAAACAGCAATACGGGTTGGGCCTCCGGTTAGTAGGTTAGTCCCAAAAATGATATAAATGTGTAAAGTAAAGCCCATAAACATCGAAAACGGGTAATATAATAGCATGGAACAATAAAAAATTATAGATGCGTTGGAGACGTATCAAACACTATACTTTATGACCGAACTTATCTCCTGCCGAAACTTATAAAATTTTGTCATCACAGACCTTCGGCTTCCACCTCCGAACCAAGAAGTTGGAGTGTTTCCATATGCCATGTTTAACTAAGAAACATTTAATATCTTTGGAAACCAGGCAATCCGGTCATATTGCTCGAACAAACAAAATGTGTTCGGGGAGTTATGTTATATTACTATTTAATGTAAGAAACATCTTCCAACAAAAAATAGTTCCGTTAGGGGTTCCTTTCCTTGGGCTAGCATGCCAAAATTATGCATGCCTAGGCTCGTATCCAAGGTATAGGCGGCCAATTTCATTATTTTTTCCAAAAACAGTCTGTTGTATACGTGTCAACCAATTATTCCCTTAAGAACGCTAGCTTTTGGCTTCGCCCGTCTGAGGTACAGGTCCGGATAACCCGGTTGTAGCAATCGCAGAGGTACTCCCTTTACATCCTAGCCGAACAATCGGGAACATAGGGTATAAACACAGGAGCAAGGCAAGCTAGCTTGGCAAAAACTTAAGTCATAGAGGTGCATAAAATGGCAGAAGCAACAACCGTTATGGATGAAAGAATCTTATAAGCTTTTCAATAAAATGCTTCTTTAAAAGAAGCCCCCATGTATGGTGGGGTGTATACATTTGAATATGTGTACCCCGAACAATGCGGTCGATCCGAACATACATTTGAAAAGAAAAATAAAAAAATAAAATGGGAGACAAAAGAGGAAGAAAACCTAGATTTAGAATGAAACTTAAGGAGGCCGAACTATGCGTAAAATCTTCTGAGCCGGACAGCGTTCCATGGGTTCGGCTCAAGGTGATTATCCTCATCATTGCAAAGGCGATAGGCTCTTCTAGTAAGGACTTCATCCATGATGAAGGGGCCCTCCCATTTGGGCTTGAGCTTATCCTTTTTTCTTCTCCGGGAGGCGTAGAACAAGTTCCCCGACATTGTATGTCTTAGCCCGCACTTCTCTGCTTTGGTAAGGCCTGGCCTGTTGCTAATAGAATGTGGAATGAGCTTTAGAAACATCGTGCTCCTCTTCGAGTCCATCTAGGTCATCATGCCGATTTAGTCTGACTTCTCTCTCTTCGTACATGCGCACTCTAGGTGAGTCATGAATAATATCGCATGGCAATACAACCTCTGCGCCGTACACCATAAAGAAAGGTGTTTGTCCGGGCGTTCGATTCGGCATGGTCCGAAGTCCCCAAAGTACAAAATCGAGTTCCTCAACCCAGGGCTTGCTTGATTCTCGTAAAGAGCGCACTAGTGTGGGCTTAATACCACTCATGATTAGACCATTGGCCCTTTCAACTTGGCCATTTGTTTGAGGGTGGTATACGGATGCGTAGTCGAGTTTAATGCCCAACTTAGCACACCAAGTTTTCACCTCATCAGCTATGAAGTTAGAGCCATTATCAGTGATGATACTGTGCGGGACACCATAACGGTGGACGACGCCGGATATAAATTCGATCACTGGTTTAGCCTCAGCTGTTTTTACCGGTTTGGCCTCTATCCATTTAGTGAATTTATCAACCATTACCACCAAGTATTTCTTTTTGTGGCTTCCCCTTTAAGGGGTCCAACCATGTCAAGCCCCCAGTCTGCAAAGGTCCAAGTAATGGGGATTGTTTTAATGCGGTGGGAGGCATATGGCTTTGCTTGGCGAAAAGCTGACAGCCCACGCAATGTTGGACAAGGATTGAGCGTCTGCTCGAGCCGTGAGCCAGAAAAACCCTATCCGGAACGCCTTGCTTACGAGTGCTCGAGCTGCGGCATGATGGACGCCAAGGCCATCATGTATTTCTTCAAAGAGATGCCTTCCTTCTTCTTCGGAGATACACCTTTGAAGGACTCTGGTAGTACTTCTTTTATACAGTTCACCCTCATGTACTTTAAAGGCTTTAGAGCGCCAAACTATGCATCGAGCTTCATTTTGATCATGGGGGAGCTCCTGCCTATTAAGGTAGGCCAGGAATGGTTCGGTCCAGGGGGCGATAACCGCCATGATCTCATGAGCAGAGGGTGTTATCTCGATATCCAGACCGCCGGCGGTGTCTGTGTTGCGTTCGACAGCTGGGGGTGTGATCAGGTCCATATTGCCTTCTCCGCTCTCACCCTGCCACACTACAGATAGCTAAAAGAGCCTTTCCACAAAGGTGTTAGCAGACATAGGGTCGCGCTTAGCGCACATACGAGCAAGGATATCGGTTGCGTGATTACTCCCTCGAGCAACGTGATGAAATTCCAGTCCTTCGAACTGGGCTGATATTTTTAATATGGCGTTTCGATATGCCTCCATTTTTGGTCCTTTGTGTCAAACTATCCATTGTCCTGGGAAATTGTGAGGTTGGAATCACCGTGCACCTCCAGGCATTGTATACCCATGGAGACAGCCATGCGAAGACCATGTAGCAGCGCCTCGTATTTGGCTGCATTGTTGGAGTCTGTATACATAATTTGTAGTACATAGAGGACTGTGTCCCCAGTAGGGGATGTTAGGATGACGCCAGCCCCCAGTTCGGCCAGCATTTTAGAGCTGTTGAAGTACATAATCCAATTGGAGTATGAGCTATACTCTTTAGGGAGTTCGGCTTCCGTCCATTCGGCTATAAAGTCGGCCAATACCTGGGATTTAATAGCCCGGCATGGTTTGTATACGATTTTGAATGGTAAAAGCTCAATGGCCCATTTGGCTATGCGGCCAGTGGCATCCCTGTTATTCATAATGTCATTGAGTGGTACTTCAGATGCCACTATGATCGAACACTCTGGAAAGTAGTGTCACAGCTTACAGGATGCCATGAAGACTGTGTAGGCCATTTTATGGTAGTGGGGTTATCGGGATTTGCAAGGTGTGAGGACCTCCGATACATAATAGACTGGTTTTTGGGTGGGGAATTTATGTCCCTCTTCCCCTCGTTCGATAACGAGCACGATACTAACCACTTGGTTAGTTGCCGAAATATATAACAACAAGGGCTCTCCAACACCTGGTGCAGCTAGGATTGGGTTGCTGGCAAGAAGGGTTTTAATCTCTTCCAGTCCGGCTGTGGCAGCTTCCGTCCATTTGAAGTTGTCTGTGCGCCTTAATAGCTTGTAGAGTGGTAGCGCTTTCTCTCCCAATTTGGAGATAAAGCGGCTTAAGGCCACAATGCACCCAGCTAGTTTCTGGACTTGCTTTAGGTCCATTGGTGTGGCTAATTGTGACAACGCTCGGATCATAGCTGGGTTTGCTTCAATTCCTCGATGGGGAACAGTAAACCCGAGCAATTTTCCGGCCGGAACTCCGAAGACACATTTCTCCGGATTAAGCCGTATGTCATATTTCGGAGGTTGTTGAAGGTGAGGTGGAGATCGACCACCAGTGTCTCGACATGTTTTGTCTTGATAAACACATCATCTACATATGCTTCGACCATTTTGCCTATTTGTTTTTCCAGGCAAGTTTGAATCATACGCTGGTAGGTAGCCCCAACATTTTTGAGTCCGAAGGGCAATAGTGTTAAAACATAAGGGACCGTAAGGGGTAATGAACGCGGTTGCAGCCTGGTCCAATTCCTTCATCTTAATCTGGTGGTATCCGGAGTAGGCGTTGAGGAAGCACAGAGAGTCGTGTCTTGCTGTTGCGTTAATAATTTGGTCGATGCGAGGCAATGGGAAGGGGTCTTTAGGGCAAGCCTTCTTGAGGTCCTTGAAATCGGCACACGGGCGCCAGGATTTGTCCTTCTTTGGTACCATAACCAAGTTGGCTAACCAATCCGGATGTTTAATTTCCCTAATAAATCCAGCCTCTAACAATTTGTCTAGCTGTTCTCCCATGGCTTGACGCTTGGGTTCGGAGAATCGCCGTAGTGTTTGCCTCACGGGTTTGAATCCCTTGATTACATTAAGACTGTGTTTGGCCACTCTTCATGGGATGCCGGGCATGTCTGAAGGGTGCTAGGAAAATATGTCCCAATTCTCTCATAGGAATGAACGTAGGGCAGCATCCACTGCCGGATCTAGCTATGCTCCGATAGATGTCGTTTTGTTAGGGTCCATAGGGTGCACTTGGAATTTGACTATTTCCTCGGCTGGCTTGAAAGAGGTGGATTTGGATCTCTTATCGAGGATCACATCATCCCTATCCACCATGGACCGTAGGGTGGTTAATTCCTCCACCGCTAGGGCTTCGGATAGTGCCTCAAGGGCCAAGGACACAGTTTTGTTTTCGGCAAGAAGGGCTTTGTCCTGGTTGCTCCAAATTGTGATAATTCCATTAGGTCCGGGCATTTTGAGTTTTGTATACCCGTAATGGGGTATAGCTTGAAAGCGTGAGAAATCATCCCGGCCGAGGATGGCACGATGCACACTGTTGAAGGGGACCATGTCACACCCTAGCTAGTCATGCATTAGAGTGTTGCATCATGTTTACTCTTTCATCAGAAACTTGAAATGGGGATGACAGAACCCCCAGTCCCCTCTGAAACCAACTAGGGTTACTAAAACAAATTTTCAATGAACCTGAAATGCCCTTCTAAAATGCCCATCATTTTTGCCTTGGTTCAGAACCTCTGCCAAAAATGGTGCACACTTTTCTAGGCCATCCTAGGGTTCTTGAGTTAAATCATAACTATTTGAATTTGGGCATTTAAAATAATATAAAATATTTAAATGCTCAAATATCTCCAAACTAAAATGTTTCATGTTGGAAATAATCCAACTATGAGCCAGGAGTAGTTTGGTGAATTTTGGAGTTGCCTAGGTATTTTATTTAATTCAACAAAGTTGCAGTTATATTAAATAAAACAGAAAACAGAAAAAAACTAAAAAGGAGAAGCTTACCTGGGCTCCTCCCTGTTCAGCCCGGCCCAGCTAGCCAGCCCAGCACTGTAGCTCCCCGTCGTCTTCCTCCCCACGCCCCGAAGCTGCTGCGTGCTCGCGCGCGCGCGGCCGCGTGGCTACCTCCTGCTTGCCGACGCCCTCCTGGCCGTGTGGACGACGCCCGCAGCCCGTCCCGATCCCCCCTGCTCTCGCTCACTCTCCCCCGTTTCTCCCTCGCTCTCTCTCGCTCTCGGCCGAAGCACACCGTCGCCGCCGTTCGCCTTAGCCACTGCCTCCGGCCACCCCTCGCTCCCCCGAGTAGCTCAAAAGCTCCGCCACAACTCCCTCTTCCTCCCCACCGCTCCACGAGTCCCCGGAAGCCCTGCATCGCCGCCACGTCGCCGTTCCCCTCTTCGGGCTCCGACCACCGTCGCCGACGAATTCGCCGTCTCCAGCGCGTCCCCGAGCCCGCTTCGACGCCCACTGCAACCGCGGTGAGCCCCCGAGCCGTTTCCCCCTCTCCTTCCCCTCGTTCCCTCACCGTAGCTGCATCCCCACCTCGGCCGAACCTCCGCCGTCGCCGAGCTCGCCGTCGACGCAGCTCCGGTGACCATTTGGTCACCCCGGCGAGTCCAACACGTTCGCAAGAACCCGTAGAGCATCCCTAGCGCCTCACTTTGCTCGACTTCGAGCTCCAGCACCAATCCCGCGCATGACCGAACCCCGGCGGCCGCAGCCGAGCTCACCGCCGTCAACTCCGGCCACCCCGACCCCAACGGACTCCGCCAAGAGCCGCGGGTCGTCCTCAGCTTCACTCCGGTGGTCGCCACGTTCCATTTGGTGGCCGAAACGACCAAAACCACTATCGCCGCCGCACTGTTGGTCGCCGCCGGCCAGAACTCCGGCGAGCTGACGTGGCCTAGTTAATTAGCCACTAATCCACCACCTACTGACGCTGACAAGTGGGCCCCAGGGGTTAGTCAAAGCTAACCAGCCCGGGGTCAACGCGGGCTTAGCCCCTGGTCACTGACGTGTGGACCCCACACGTCAGGTTTGACCCGAGCCAGCCCTGTTGACCTGCTGATGTCACTGTGATGTCAGGCTGACGCAGTAAATGATATTCTGAATTTAATTTAAATCAAGAAATTCCAGAATATTATTTAAACTTCAAAAATTCATAACTTTTATTCTATAACTCCAAATTGGACAAATAATATATGAAAAATGATCAGAAAAATCCAATCTATCCATCTGTACTATTTTCATGCATGATCAAACAAGTTAACTTGATGTTTCAATCAGAACAAGAAAAGGCACTTTAAAAGGCCATATTTGAATTTGGAATTTGAATCTTTGATTCAAATTTGCTCAAACACATCTGGTTTTAGTTGCATTAGCCCAACACACTCATATTGCCATGTTTCGTGCATGCATCATATTGTTGCACATTGTTTGGTGATGCCTGTGTATCGTTATCCTTTGCGACAGGATCTGTCCCCGAGGAGTACCGTGATTACCCTAACGAGGAATTGTATCCGTGCAACGAACCATCAGGCAAGCAACCAACCATTTGATCATATCGATACAATCCCATGTTCTCGCTCCTGCTCTCTTTTACTGCATTAAGACAACGCGATTCAAACTGCTGTGTGCTACGGTAGTTGAACCCATTTCCTCTGCATGACCTGTCATTGCCACAGTAACTAGATGAAACCCACTAGCATGTGTAGGAGTTGATTGAGCCATATGTATGTGTTGTTCCTACCTTGCTATGCCTGCTATGCTTAGAGTCGTGTCAGGTCTGGTTCATCTGGGTGATGGGCTAGAGTGAAATGATTATGTCGGTAATGAGAGTGGTGTGGTGAACACGATTTGGTAAAGGTATCGATGAGAGGCCATGTAGGAGTACATGGTGGGTTGTTTCATTGAAGCCGACCTTAAGCACTGAGATCTGTATGTGTGATTTAAGAATCAGCTACTACCATGCATTGGGCCCGAAACCAATGGACCCTCTCGACTTCTTATTCACCCTAGCTCTCCGTCCAGGAGTTGCAAGTAGTTTCTGGTGTTTGTAGCCTACTGGAGGCCGTGGACAGCGCTGACCGTAGGGGTGGGCTGTGATGCGGTAGGTACGTGGCCGGGTGTACCGAATACCCGTTAGGTATCTCGGGAACCCTGTTCACATCGTTCGGGGCCGTATGGGAAACCTCGGCCGGACTCCCTGCGGATGGAACCCGAATAGGCGATAAACCTGGACTGGAAGCTTAGGTGATTAGGTAGGTCGTGGCCGACACCCACGTTGGGCTTCCGCTTGAAGGTTGCCGAGTACATGTCGTGTAAACGACGATAAGTGGTGAGAGCGTCTATGAAGAAGTACACCCCTGCAGGGTTAACATGATCTATTCGAATAGCCGCGTCCGCGGTGAAGGACTACTTGGTTGCCTATACAGTTCATACACAAGTAAATGGAAACTATTAAAAGCCTCAAGATAAGTGTGAGTGCCGAGGATGGCTCTTCCGTAGGAAGACGGAGGTGGATCCTCGGTAGTGTATTGAAGTGGTGAATGGTGGACTCGTGTGCGCAAAACTATTTCAAATGGAGTATCGTAGGATAGTCTAGCCAAGAGTCAAAGCTGGCTTGCTGCAATAACTCCACCAACCCTTCTTGATACTATGCATGTATGTAGGATCTGATGTAAGTCTTGCTGAGTACCTTTGTACTCATGTTGCTATAATCTACATTTTTACAGAAGACGCTGCAACCCCTTCTGATGGGTTCTATGTAGACGTTGACATCAACGAGTAGGCTAAAGACCCAGGTGGTGACCCTGAGCTTGTGGAGGACCACATAGTATAGCCAGGCTTTCCAAGCCTCTTTTATTTTACTAGTTGTCTGTACTCAGACAAGTTACTTCCGTTGTTGGCTTGTATGATTGTATAACTTGTATGTTGGGTCGTGAGACCCGTAACTTTGTGTGTATATTATGTATGGCTCCCTGAGCCTTAAATAAAGTACTTGTGTCGTAGAGTCATGTTGTGATGCTTCGTTGTATTTGCACATATCGAGCATAATGTGTGTATGATTGAAATGCTTGGTATGTGTGGGATCTGACTATCTAGTTGTTTATCTTTAGTAGCCTCTCTTACCGGGAAATGTCTCCTAGTGTTACCGCTGAGCCATGGTAGCTTGCTACTGCTCTGGAACACTTAGGCTGGCCGGCATGTGTCCTTCTTCGTTCCTGTGTCTGTCCCTTCGGGGAAATGTCACGCTTTGAGTACCGGAGTCCTGTTAGCCCGCTACAGCCCGGTTTACCGGAGTCCTGCTAGCCCAGTGCTACAGCCCGGACCCACTGCTGATGACCGACACGTTCGAAGCTGGGTCATGGATGCCTGTCCCTGTAAGTCTGTGCCACTTTGGGTTTACGACTAGTCATGTCAGCCCGGGCTCTTTATCATATGGATGCTAGCGACACTATCATATACGTGAGCCAAAAGGCGCAAACGGTCCCGGGAAAAAGGTAAGACGACACCCGTGGGGATACCGTGCGTGAGGCCGCAAAGTGATATGAGGTGTTACCAGCTAGATCGATGTGACATCGAGTCGGGGTCCTGACAGACCACGTGAAAGAGCAACTCTTTGGATCTATAGTTCTTAGGTGTGTTGAACACCACATACAGTTTAATTTTTCCCGAGCAGTGTGGTTCTCGACTAGGGATAATACCCCGAAAGGTGGTATTGTTTTGCTTGATGTGTGATCTATCCATCTGCATTTTGTCGAGCGTGTCCTCATAGATGAGGTTAACTCTGCTGCCGTCGTTCATGAGCACTTTAGTAAGCCGAAAACCATCAAAGATGGGGTTTAGTACTAAGGCAGTGGGTGCTCGGACTGACCGAGCCTTTGGTTCGTCTTTGGCCGTAAAGGTTATTGTCATGTAGTTCCATGGGCTTAGTGTTGTAACTTGGTGGACTTCGACGAGGTCGCGAAGTGCACGTTTACACCGATTGTTCGAAGAGAAGGTCTCGAAGACTGTTAGGAGGTTGAAGTTGTCCCTCTTTGGGGAGTATTTCTCTGGAGCTGTGATGAGGATGTCCTCTCCACTTTTTTGTACTGCCAGAGTACCCAACATGCTTGCAGGCTATGGGTTGGGACTGTGCATGGAGTGGCGTGAATCGGGCAAGGCTTGTCCAGCAGTTCGTCAAGAACAAACCTGTGTCCTGCGAAGGGTTTATTTTTCCTGCCCAAAGACTGGTGATCGAGTGACCCGCCAGGATGTATCCGTTTGGCCCGGGACGCACACTGCTTTGGGGCAGCGAGCTCCAGTTGAGTATTCTGGGCCCTCCATGTGCTTTCTGTTGCACAGTACTTTTTGTACTACTTGTGATAATTCCGTAAAACTCTATATGTGGCGACGGTCGAGGGTATTCAATATTCCCTCGTCGGTGTAGTTACGATGAAAAATCAAAACTTTGTCGTCGTCCGAGCAGTCTTCGATCCTGTTTTTAACAAGCAGGAATCTAGCACAAAAGTGATGGACCATTTCATGAGGCTGCTGCCGCATATACATCAGGTCATATATATCTGGAGGACCTGAGGTGCTTGGAGAATATATATTGTGGTGGGTGGGTGGATTAAATTTTGGATCGTGTCCCACCTCTGTGTTCGGAGCGAGAACGGTTTCCATGGCAACCGGTTCGGGTCCAGTTAGTCACAAGGGCTCCGGCAATCCCATGCCTGAACCAGAGGCCGGAGAGCGTAAGATCCCATTCGGAGGAGAAGTATCCGGCTTAGGGGATTCGGAAACCCGAACATACTTGGTTTTCAACACGGGGAGGGAAGTGTCTTTGGCCTGTTCCTCAACGCCCGCTACGAGGTGGGTGATCAGCGGGCAATTAATTTCCCTGTGGTCGGGCTTGAGCCTGATCCGATAATAGTCCGTTGAGACCGCCAGGGCGGCGATGCGGTCCAGCAGTTCGTTTAAAGACGAAACATCTGTCGGATCCAACTTTTCGCAGAACTTAGGGCCGATGCAAAGACGGTGTCCGGCGGCCATGGGGGGAGTTGCAGGCTCGACAGCCGTGCAAGCCCTTATGGTGAAGCCGTCGAACTGGAGGGTCTGCCCAGAAGCTAGGCACCCTCCAAAAGTGATATTGTTGTTGATGACTAGGCGAGCCATAGATCACTTTTTACAGACAGCACGACAGAGCTCTCAATGAAAGAAACAATGTTGGTGTCAAAACCGGCAGATCTTGGGTGGGGGGGGGGGAAACTGCGCGTCTAAGGATTAATGGTAACAGGAGACCAGGGGACACGGTGTTTACCTAGGTTTGGGCCCTCTTAAGGAACAAAAACTACTCCTTCTTGGTTATATTCGACGAGTATCAAGGTTACAAGAGTTGATCTACCTCAAGATTGCAATGGATAAACCCTAGATGTATAGCCTATGAGTATTCCAATGATGGTGAAGAAGATAGCCTCTATGGACCAAGCCCTCCAGTTTATATACACACCGTAGGGGCCTAGGGTTTGTACAAGGTCGGTTCATCAGGGAAGGAAGCTTCCAGACTTTAATCTTGCCGCCTATGTATTGAGAAGTCCCATCCAAACATGAAGGATAATCTTCAACTTGATCTTGTACGGCCCATCAAGCCCGGCCCATACTCCTGGGTCGGACACTTGAGGACCCCCGAATCCAGGACTCCCTCAATCCCCTTGTGCAACAGCTCCCCCTAGACCTCAATCATCACCATGATGCTGGTGTTCAGCGCCCATGGCCTTGATAAGACCTGGGCCGATCTAGATGCGGAGCGGGTGCAGGAGTTCTTCGACAACTTGTCGAAGAGGGCCATCCGGGAAGAGATGCGGCTCATCTGCCCCACCACCGATGAAGAGGTGGCGTATATCGCCAGTAGAGCGGAAGAGGTAGCCCTTGCCGAGGAGGATTGCAGCGTCGGCTTCATGGAGGACGAGGCCAGTGCGGAAGAGGATTTTGCCGAGCGGGAGGAGTCCGCCGGAGAGCACAGCAGCGCGGGCGCCGGGGGTCCTCTTGCTGAAGAGTCAACTGAGGAGACGGACGAAGAGACAGCTGAAGAGGGAGAGCCCCCAGCCCAAAGGAAGAAACATGTCCTTCAGCGAGCCAGTCTAGCAAGCCTCTTCGCATGAAGATGGCCCCGGCAAGGGAGCGGCTGACAAGGCTGCGCAGCGGCAAGAGGCCCGGCCGCAACATGTGCTCCATAAAAGGCGCACGGCTGCGGTAGCCAAGGAAGCACCAGCCGCTGCCTCAACCATGGCCAAGTGTCCCAGGCCTCCATCCCCCCACCCTTGCATGGACACCATACAAGAGGCTGAATTTGACCTCTCCTCTTTCAGTCCAAGGAGGGAGAAGAGGCTAGAAGAAGAAGAAGTAGATGAGTATGTATCCTGCCGCATTCTTCATCCCCTTGGTCTCTGTTTTGATTATCTTATCTCATTTGATCTAGTTTTGGCATGCCCCGCATAGACACGGAAACGTTGGGGAAGAGGATGGCGAAGAAGGCCAAGACCTCGACGGGCGACGAGCCCTCGGAAAGCACTTCAAGCGCGCCGGAGACAATCACGATCAACCCGGATCCTAGCCCAGGACGCAGCCCCCGACTTAGCCCCCAGCGTGAGCCCGTTATACACTTTCCGCTGGCGAGCGTCGGGGTGTGTATCTTCACTGCTAATCTTGCCGGGTTTGCAGGAGAAGAGTGTCAACAGGAGGAGCCGCTGAGGGCCACCCCCGACATGCCTCCTCCGTCAACCACACCGCTCAGGGAGGATTCCCCGGCAAGGGATTCTACCGGTGAGCCCACGCCACCCAGGGAGGGATCCCCGGCAAGGGCTTCCACGGACGATCCCACGCACATGGAGGAAGAGCTAATGAGCACAGGCACCGGCAGCTCCATTCCAGCAATGAGTGTTGCCGGGGAGCGAACCACCCCTCCACTGCTCGTCACAGGTAAGCCGCCTATTTTCTGGCCATTGTCACTTTTGCAGTGCAATCTTTTTCTCTCTCTTTTTTTGCCTTGAGCTTCAATCTTAGTTTCATCTTGTTTCTCGTCCTTGGCTTTCAGATCCCCCTTGGTGGATCGAATGGATCTTGACGCGACCATCGAGGACACTTCCAAGGATGCTGCCACCAAGGCTGCCAAGGTCGCTGCCGACGAGGCCGCCAAGGATGTGCATGAGGAGGCCGCCGAGGGGTCTGCCAGGGGGTGGCAAGGAGACCGGCGACCATACTGACAGCATCTCTGTCGCAGGAGCGTCGGGTGCTACATCTGGCCCGGAGTCCTCAGCTGCCGGGGAGACAGTGGGCGAAGACCAATGTCCACTTCCGAAGCCCCCATCCCAAGCAGATATCTGAAGATTGGCAACGATCTGTTTGTCAGCATCCCAGGGACGGCAAGCACCAGAGCCCCAACCGAGGGGGATATTTTTGATGAAGAGGTCATTGTCGCCGCCGGGCTCCAGATTGTTGACGAGCCGAGCGCTAGTAGTAGTGGTTCTAAGGAAGACCAGCTCCTCCAAGCTATGAGCAGCAACTTTCAAAAGCTCCAGGCGCTTCACTATGCCCGCGAGGGGAAACTAAATTCCTGGGTGGCAGTTGTCGAGGCGGCAGAGGCAGACTTCCAGAAGCCTGTCGAGTAGATGCAGATCTGGTTTGCCGAGGCTCGGCAGGAGCTAAAGTCCAGCCAGGAGCAGTTGAGCGAGCGTTGGAACATGCTCCTCCTGAAGCAGTCTAATGTTGAGAGGGCCCGGGAGAAGGCTGCTGCACAGGCCGCCAAGGACGACGCCCAACTAAGGGAGTGGCGCATTCTACTTAACGCCCAAGAAGAGGACCTTGCCGCTCGTGAAGAGGCGCTTGCCGCCAAGCTCCACGGCCAGGATGAAGAAATTGAGAAGCTTGTCACGCAGCGGACCCAGGAGCTGGAGCAGAAGCATAAGGACACACTCCACGCTCTGGTCCTGGATCATGCCAGCAAGTTGAAGGAGACTGTCGACGGCGCCGAGGCCGTGGAGGCCGCCAAGAATGAGCTGGCCGGCAAGGTGGAGAAACTGGAGGTGGAGCTGGAGAATCACAACAAGGATGTCTCAACGCTGAAAAGAGCGTTAGAGACAAGACTGTCTACACCTTGGCGGAGTTGCAGGTCACCATATATGACAAGACCAAGCTGCTCTCCGAAGCCAATGACTCCATTGCTAATCTGAAACTGAAGCTAAGCACCCTGGAGGAGACCCTTAAGGGCAGCAGGGCTCATGAGAAGACCCTGGCCAAGGACCTCCACGATGAGAAACTACTGCTTGAAAGTGCCACTGCCACCCACAACGATTATGTGCAGGGCATGGGGATCTGGACTGAGCGCCTCATCGATAGGCTCACCAGGCAACTGTCCATCATGGGCATGCCGAGCTTCAGGTTCTCCCACAATGAGAGGGTGACTGAGAGCACTAGGCTGACCATGTCCTTCGAGGTCGTCCTTGATGCCCTGAAGCTATTCCACTCCAACCAAGCAACCCATCTGGCCAACGAGTCCTGGAAGCTTTGCCGGGGCGTCCTTCTCAAAGTGCTCACCAAGGTGGCGTACAGGAACCCCGGCCTCGACCTTAGCCATGTGCTTGAGAGCTTGCTGACAGATGCAGATCGTAGGGTGCTTGAAGAGCTTGTCGCGCCCATCGTCAGTAGGGTTGACCAAGTCAAAAGGGTGGAAGGCCAGCGCCGGGAATAGCTGATTCACTTCTCCTTGCTGCTGTGAACTCGTGCCCAAGATAATTTTATCTTAAATTAGAACTGCGACAACCATCGATGTAATATAACTTGCTGTGTTTTGGATTGAGTGCATGCTATCTTCCTTGTTTGATCCCTCTTTGTATGGCATACACCCTACACTTATTTGGAAAGGCTCACCAGTGTGTGCAGCCTGGTGGGGGTGTCGCTGCCGGCAAAACACCTTGCCGCTCTTAGTGCAGCCACTTGAACTACTGAGCGGACTCGAAACAGAACAAGGGCGCAACCAATTGTGACAGGGTTCCTTCGTGTGCAGGTTTTCCATAAAGAACCAAAACCATTCGAGGAAAATAACCTTACATTTCAAAGAAAATCACTCAAGGTTTTGTGACTGAGATTTTCGCTGATGTGCTCTTTTCCGCAAGATGCCACTTCGAACGGCGCCTATTGGTGCCCATACACTCTATCCCACCTAGCAAACTTGGATGCGAGGGAATCCTTCTGTCCTTTGAGAAAAAGAAAGAAGAGAAAATAGGAATATGCAACCTTGGCGGTTCATCGGTACTTGCTGGAAACAAAGGTAGCAAAATATCCTCGAGAGGCATGCATATATATACATAAACATGGAAATCAACAAGAATTGTACATACTCAAACTTATTCAAGACCGCACAGGGTCTGCGCGTAGCTCTATACATAGGGTTATATGCCTTGCCGTCAAGGCTAGTACAAAAGGGGGTTGCCGGGGGACCTGGCAACCGCGCCTCATGGATAAAACTTGCAAAGATGTTCAATGTTCCAGGAGTTGCTCACTAGAATGCCATCTTTGGCCTCCAGGCAGACTGCGCTGGGCCTGGTGACTCATATTACCCGATAAGGGCCTTTCCACTTTGGCGTCAACTTTCTGGAATTCTTGACGGACTGAGTGTGCTGAAGAACAAGGTCACCATCCTCAAGGCTTCGGGCATGAACCTACGGCTATGGTAACAACGCAAGGCTACTTGCTGGTAGCGCGCTGCTCACACATCAGCCTGAAGACGATCTTCCTCAAGGAGCGTAGTGTCACATCCCTAGTTTTGGTCTGCTCTCGGTTAGCTAGTCTTATGTTGCATCATGTATATATTTCTTTGAAAGTTGAAATGGGGATTGTTGAAACCCTAACACCAACTGAATTCAACTAGGTTCAATAAAAATATCTTCAATGAACCCAAATGCCCTTTAGAAAAGTTCATGATTTTTGTTAAACGTGAAAACCTCTGCCAAAAATGATGCACATTTTTCTAGGTCAATTGGGGTCACTGAATTAAATCTTACAATATTTGCATTTGGGCATTTAAATCCTACAAAATATTTTAAATGCCCAAATAATCACAACTGAAATGTTTACTGTTGGAAATATTCCAAACAGTGGCCAAAGTGAGTTGCATGATTTTTGGAAATGCTCTGGCAGTTTTATTAAAGCTAAACACAATTACATAAAATAGGAAAATAGAAATAAAAGAGAGAGAGAGAGAGAGCTACCTAGGCCAGCTTACCTGGCCTTCCAGCCCACTCGGTGGCCCAGCCAACTGGCCCAGCCCATCTGGGCATCCCCTGTCGTCTTCCTCCTCTGTCAGGAGGATGAGGGCACGTGTTCCCCGTGCGCGCACACGCGCTGCGACCACCTCCTCCCTTCCTGCCTGCCTGGTTCCACTTGGACGGCTCTAGACGAGCGCCACGCAGCCCCTCGACCCTCTCTCACTCTCCCTGGATCCCTCCTTCTCCTCTGCTCTCTCCCGCAGCACCACCGACACGCCACCATCACCGCCGATGCCGATTGCCGCAGCCACCATGCTCCCCTTGCCTTGCCGATGCGCCAAGGATCCCCGTCTCGTCCCCCTCTTCCTCCTCACCAAGACTGGCGCCGCCAGGAGCTCTATAACGACGACCCCGAGCTCTTCTTCCTCCCTTGGATGCTGAGATCGTCGGCGACCTCCTGCCATCACCAGCCCTTCCCCGAGCTCTCCGAGGCCACCTCTGCACTCACCGTGAGCTCCTCTTCCTTCTCCCCCTAGCCATGTCGCTCGAGCTGCCCCCTAACCCCATTGGCCATCATGGACGAGAGCTCGGCTCCGTCGAGCATGTCGCCGTCGTGGCCACAGACGCATAAGCTCAAAACTGAGCGCTTAACTGTGCTCAGCACATCACCAGGAGGCCGTAGCACCCGACCGTTCGCCCCGCCGTGCCCCATAGCACCATTCCCAACCTCGCCCGAACTCCGGCCGCTACGCTTGCCATCGCCGCCCTTGTTCTGGGCCATATCCGGTGAAGCTGAGAGCACCACTCGACGTGTGCGAGCTCTAGCTACTAGTAGATGGGCTCCGCCGTTGATTTGGTCGCCGGAGGAAGATTCCTGAGCCTCACCGCCGTGTCTGGCCTCGCCGGCGTCGTGTCGCCGGTGAGTTTGACCTGTTCGACCCGGGGTTTGACCTCCCTGGGGTCAACACGTGTGGGCCCCGCCCCTGACTAGATTAGTTTAGGACTAATTACCCCTGCTGACACTGACAAGTGGGCCCAGGCCCCAGCTATTCCTATTTTAGTTTTTAGCGAAGTTTAATTATCTCCACTGACATTTTTAGTTAGTAGTAGTTTAACACTAATTAATTTACATTAGTTAGTTAGTCACTGACCAGTGGGTCCCAGCGTCAGGTTTGACCTGGGCTGACGCTGTTGACCTGATGACGTCATTCTGACGTTAGGCTGACGCAGTAATGCTTTTCTGGATTTTAAATAAATCTATTTGATTTATTTATTTTCAGAAAATGTTCAAATCTTTAAAAATTCATAGAAAATAATCTATAGCTTAGATTGAAATAAGTTATATACGAAAAATGATCAGAAAAATCCAAACTTTCCATCTGTACTGGTTTCATGCATGTTAGAGCAACCTAACCTTGATGTTTAGATGAAACATGATAATGCACTTATATGGGTTCATAGTTTAGGGTTGTATTTGAATCTTTGATTCAAATAAGCTCAAACCACTTTGGTTTTAGTTGCATTAGCCCAACACACAGCATATTGACATGTCATGATCATGCATCATATTGTGCATTGCATTGATAATATTTCTTCTCTGTTGCCGGTATTTGTCCCCTCTCGGTAACGATGTTCCGATGTTGTGATCGTTGACACTGATGAAGACTCAATGCTATCTTCAGAAGTGCCAGGCAAGGAAAACCCCCTTGTTCATTCCAATACAATCCCACTCTCTCGCTCCTGCTCTCTTTTACTGCATTAGGACAACAACGATTCAACGGTTACATGCTGCGGTAGTTGAACCCCTTTCATCTGCATGACCTGTCAATTCCACAGTAAATAGATGAAACCCACTAGCATGAGTAGGAGTTGTTTGAGCCCTGATGTGCCTAAATGCCTGCTACTTCTTAGAGTTCAGTCGGGTTTGATTCATCGGGGATGAATCAGAGGTGTGTGAACATGTCCTACTGTGTGTGAGCTAAATGTGTGAACACGATGTCACGCCCAAGATGCGACCCTATCCTAAAGGAACTCGAAGGTCCCACCAAGGATAGAAGCGCATCTTGAAGGCGCTTTTGCAAGGTTGATATCATTACATCAACATTACATAATAGATGGGGATACATACAAGAGGCATACAAAGCCACACGAATACAACATCATCTTGCATAAGAGCACCATCTGACTACGGATGAAACGCAAACAGAAACTCAAACGACATCCACCCTGCTAGCCCAGGTTGCCGACCTAGAACCTATCCCCTGATCGATGAAGAAGCAGAAGAAGAAGAACTCCAAAACAAGCAACATCGCTCTCGCGTCATGATCATCGGATAACCTGTACCTGCAACTGTTGTTGTAGTAATCTGTGAGCCACGAGGACTCAGCAATCCCATTACCATGGGTATCAAGACTAGCAAAGCTTAAAGGGAAAGGAAGGGGTAAAGTGGTGAGGTTGCAGTAGTGACTAAGCATGATATGGTGGCTAACATACGCAAATAAGAGCGAGAAGACAAGCAAAGGAACGGTCGTCAACTAGTAATGATCAAGAAGTGATCCAGGACTCCTGCTTACGTCAATCATAACCCAAAACCGTGTTCACTTCCCGGACTCCGCCGAGAAGAGACCATCACAGCTACACACGCGGTTGGTGCATTTTAATTCGGATCTGGTGTCAAGTTATCTACAAACGGACATTAACAAATTCCCATCTGCCCATAACCGCGGGCACGACTTCCGAAAGTTTAAACACTGCAGGGGTGTCCCAACTTAGCCCATGATAAGCTCTCACGATCAACGAAGGATATACCTTCTCCCAGGAACACCCGATCAGACTCGGAATCCCGGTTTACAAGACATTTCGACAATGGTAAAACAAAAACAGCAAGACCGCCCGGATGTGCCGAAAAATCTCGATAGGAGCCGCACATATCTCGTTCTCAGGGCATACCGGATAAGCTAAGAGTACAGGTACCGACGTAATCCAAGTTGCCAAGGAATGGTTCCGCACGGTGCTCTAGTTTTGACCAACACTCGGAGGAGCACTGGCCCGGCGGGTAAATAAAGATGACCCTCGGGCTCTGGAAACCCAAGGGAAAAAGGGCTAGGTGAGGCAAATGGTAAAACCAAGGTTGGGCCTTGCTGGAGGAGTTTTATTCAAAGCGAACTGTCAAGGGGGTCCCATAAATCACCCAACCGCCTAAGGAACGCAGAATCCGGGAACATAACACCGGTATGACGGAAACTAGGGCGGCAAGAGTGGAACAAAACACCAGGCATAAGGCCGAGTCTTCGACCCTTTACCAAGTATATAGATGCATTAATTAAATAAGAGATATTGTGATATCCCAACATCATCCTGTCCACCATGGAGCAATCTTCAACTTCACCTGCAACTAACAACGCTATAAGAGGGGCTGAGCAAAAGCAGTAACATACCCAATCAACGGTTTGCGAGGAACGGTGAAAAAGGTTAGAGGCTGACATGGCAATTGGGAGGCTTGAAGAGCAAAAGATGGGTAGCGCAGCAAAGCGATAGAACGAAGCAACTAGCATAGCAATGATAGTAGTGAGATCCAGGGTAGCGGTCATCTTTCCAGAAATCCCGCAAGGAAGAAGAATGAGTCCATGAAGAAGATGAAGCCACGAAGACGAACCAAGCGTAGACGAACGAATCCTCACGATTGCAACGGAAACAGGAACTATCGAGAGAAGCACACAACATAGTAAACACACCACACATGGACAAGACATGATGCACAACAAGCATGATGCATGACAAAGCTACATGAATCTACTCATGGCAAGAGATGATGCAAACAAGAGCAACACATCAAGGCAAGTTTAAATGAGGCCGGAAGCAACATATAACAATTCCGGTAAGTCCTCATATGCATATTTCAAAATTGGTCCAGATCTGAATAAACCTGATTTTCAAGTTGTTAAACAGCAAGTTAAGATGCACCAAGATGATCTACACGAGATTCTAGTCAAGTTACATATAAAGTTTATTTAGTTCGGAGCTACCACCTAGAAGATATGAGCAAAACAAGTTAAACGTGGCATTGATGCAAAATGCATACAAGCATCAAGCAAAAACCTCAAAACAAGGATGCAACATGATAATATGAAGCTACTTGCAAAATTAAGCAAGTTTCATATAGAGCACACTCAAAACGGAGCAACGGTTCAACACATACTCTATACAAGTTATAGCAACAATCTGTCCAAAACAGCAACTAGGCATATTGCAAGCATCAAAACAACATGCTACAACACCCCAACATAAGAACAAAAGGCATGGACTTGATATACAGGTAAAGCATGACAAAACATGAACACTGAGCTATCTCTAGAAATCACTAGAACATGCTCCAAAACACATGGCAAGATTGCAAATAATAACAGTTTCAGATTTAGCAGAAATAACATCAGGTTGCAATGTTTAGAGCTATCAAACAACATGTTACAGGAACCTAACATGGCAAACAAAGGCATGGCATGATACTACTAAATGCATAGAACAAAAGTCCTTTACTGACCATGAGCCAAAAAGGATCAGAAGATATGACGGCACGCATGTAAACATGGCAAGTTATATGACAGATTCAAACATGGTAGGAACAACAATAAGTAGGCATGTTGGTTAGCTTGTACCACTCACCACAGAGCAATACATGGCATGACAAGGTGACTACCGGCAATATGACATGTTTATGAAGCTAAGCATGGCAATAGAATAGTCATAGGGTGCATGGATCACTAGCAAAGCTCATGGCAAAACTGATCTTCATGTTAACAGGCTGACAACAACATTATTTAGCAACTTTGGAGCAACAATACCACAATCTATAGCAGGCTATAAATGCAACCAGGGGCATAGATCGATATAGCATGACATGTATAACAAAACATCCTTAGTGAACATCTCCAGATTATGCATAGAATGACTTGTAGCAGCAGGTTTACATAGCATAACGAAATAACAGATTCAGCCTAGCAAAACAGTAATAGCAAGTATCCTATTTCACGACCTTGATGCGCTCAGTACAAGACTCACAAAAATACATGGATTGCACCTCTGTAAAGATGGAATGATGTAGTTCAAAATACATGTAGAGCTCATGCTCATAGGATGCACACATCAAACATGGCAAAAATGACAAATGAACATGTTCTGTTAACAGACAGCAGACAACAGTATATAGCACTCTTGCAACGATGATTCAGGCATCTAGAGCAACTCAAACAAGCATGGCACAATGGAATGAAATGAAGAGCACATCATGATGAACATTTTGACATATTACACGCACGAAACGGAGCAGTATGCAGAGAGTCATGATGCGATGAACAGGAGCTAAAAATATGCAAATATTCGGGGACTCAGTGGAATTTTTCGGGGTCAACCTTGTGGATCCAGATCCGGGCGGCGTGGATCGAGGCGGGCTGGGCTCCGGCGAGGTCGGGCGGTCTCCGGGGATGAGGGAGGAGGCCGGGGAGGCCGGGGATGGCGCCGGTCGGGGCGGTCGGGGCGCTGGGGCGAGGTGCCGGAGGCGGGCGCGGCGGCTCCGGCCGGTGACCGTGGGAAGGCGCGGGCGGCGGGGACCTTGCTCCGGTGGCAGGTCCGGCGATGGGCAGGCGGCGCATGGGCGGCGAGGCGCCTACGGGGCGGCGTGGCTTGGACGAGGAGGGGCGACGGCGCGGGGGAGGCAGGCGCCGGCGGGGGAGCCGCGGTGGCGGCGACGACTGAGCGGCCGTGGGGCGTGGCGGCGGGGCACGCTCGCGGGTCGCGGTGGCGGCGGTACGGGCCGAGCGGGCCGGCCTCGGGCTCGGCGGGCCCGCGGCGGCGCGCGGTGGAGTGGGGCGGCCCGAGGGACACGTGACGGCGCGGGGAGGCTGGAGCTGACGTGGCGGCCTCGGATTGGCCGGGGCGACGTGGTCGGCGGACGTGTCCGGCATGGGCGGACGCGTCCGGCGGCGCGGGGAAGAGGAGGCTAGGGTTTGGACCCGGAATTTGGACGGGGAGGACCCATTTATAGATTCTGGGAGCTAGGAGAGTCCAAATGAGGAGCGGTTTTCGGCCACGCGACCGTGATCGAACGACCGAGAGCATGGAGGGGAGGAAGATGGGTTAGTGGGCTGTTTTGGAGGGGTGTTGGGCTGCAACACAAAGAGGGCTTTTACGGTTACCCGGTTAACTGTTCGAGTATCAAACGACCTCCAAATGGCACGAAACTTGACAGGCGGTCTACCGGTGCTATACCAAGGCCTCTTGTTAAACCATGGTCCATTCTGAGAACGTTTAACACCCGCACACGCAAAGAGGAAAAAGGGGAACGCCAGAGGACATAGGAGTGCCGGATTGCAAAATGGACAACGGGGAAAATGCTCGGATGCATGAGACAAACACGTATGCAAAATGAAATGCGCATGATGACATGGTAATATGCAACAGGCAAGCAAATGACATGGCAACGACAGCGAATAACTGGCAGACACCTGGCGCATCGAATCGAGGCGTTACACATGATTTGGTAAAGGTAGCGGTGAGAGGCCATGTAGGAGTACATGGTGGGTTGTCTCATTGAAACCGTCCTCAGGAACTGAGTTCTGTGTTTGTGATCCATGAACAGTTACTACCACACACTGGGTTCTGGTAACTCGACCCTTCTCAACTTATTAATCAACTCGATCTCTGTCCAGGAGTTGCAACTAGTTTCTGGTGTTTGTAGGTAGTGTTAGTAGTCTACCAAGTGGCACCCGATACAGGTGGGCTTGGGACAGACAAGGCACAGTGGCACGGTGTACCAAGTGGCACCCAGATGGTGGGCTTGGGAACCCCGCTCACATCGTTTGGGGCCGTGAGCGACACCCCGGCCGGATCTCCTTGCGGATGGAACCCGAATAGGCGATAAACCTGGACGAGAGACTTCTGTGGTTAGTCAGGTCGTGGCCGACACCCTCGCTGGGCCTCCGCTTGAAGGTTGTCGAGTACATGTCGTGTAAACGGCGATAAGTGGTGAGAGCGTGTGTGAAGCAGTACACCCCTGTAGGGTTAACATTATCTATTCAAATAGCCGTGTTCGCGGTAAAGGACTTCTGGGTTGCCTGTACAGTTCATAGACAAGTGAAAGTGGATACTCTAAAATGCGCAAGATAAGTGTGAGTGCTATGGATGGCGTTCTCGTAGGGAGACGGGAGCGGATCCATAGTGGTGTATTGATATGGTGAATATGTGGACTCGTGTGCGCCACCTTAAAAGAGTTACTTGCAGTCGTAGTTCAGGTTAGCCACCGAGTCAAAGCTGGCTTGCTGCAGTTAAACTCCACCATCCCCTTTGTTGATAATGATGCATATGTAGTTAGTTCTGATGTAAGTCTTGCTGGGTACATTTGTACTCACGTTTGCCTATTTTATGTTTTTGTAGAGAGACTTCGGTCTTGCTAATAGTTCTGCGTGGCTTCGACGTTTAGATTGTTACCTCAGCTACGATCTTGTGCCCTCGGCAGGATCTAGTAGATAGTCAGGCTTCTCAGCCTTTTTCATTTGTAGATGTCTGTACCCAGACATGTTAAGCTTCCGTTTGTGCTTTGACTTGTATGCTTTGAATGCTGGGTCGAGAGACCCATGTTTGTAATATCTCGCTCCTCGGAGCCTATTGAATAAATACTTGAGTTGTAGAGTCATGTTGTGATGCCATGTTGTATTTGCACATATCGAGCATATTGTGTGTATGTTATTGAAATGCTTGGTATGTGTGGGATCTGACAACCTAGTTGTTTATCCTTGGTAGCCTCTCTTACTGGGAAATGTCTCCTAGTGCTTCCACTGAGCCATGGTAGCTTGCTACTGCTCCGGAATACTTAGGCTAGCCAGCATGTGTCCTTATTCATTCCTGTGTCTGTCCCTTCGGTGAAATGTCACGCGGTGTCTACCGGAGTCCTGTTAGCCAGCTACAGCCCAGATTCTCTGGAGTCCTGCTAGCCCAGCTGCTACAGCCCGGATTCACTCGCTGTTGTCCGACACGTTCGTTGTTGGGTCATGTATGCCTGTCCCTGTAAGTTAGTGCCACTTTGGGTTCACGACTAGACATGTCAGCCTGGGTTCTTTGTCATATAGATGCTAGCGACACTATCATATACGTGAGCCAAAAGGCGCAAACGGTCCCGGGCCTGGTAAGGAGACACCCGTGGGAATACCGTGCGTGAGGCCGCAAAGTGATATGAGGTGTTACATGCTAGATCGGTGTGACATTGGATCAGGGTCCTGACACGTAGCATCATCTTGGTGCAACTGCTCTTGCTCAACTCATCATAAGACAGCACTCGGGGTGACCCGTATATGAGTTCGGTGGGGAGGACTGCTTTTGCCCCGTACACCAGGGAGAAGGGCGTCTGGCCGGTGGCTCGATTTGCTGTCGTCCTGATTGACCAAAGAACCACCGGCAACTCATCAGATCAACGTCTTCCGCATTTGTGCATCCTGCGAAAGTTCTTGTCTTGAGGCCCCACAACACTACAACATTTTCCCTTTCTGCCTGGCCGTTGCTTCTTGGATGAGAAACAGAAGCAAAATAGATTTTGTTGCCGAGGTCCTGTGTATACTACATGAAGGTGCGGCTTGTGAACTGTGTGTCGTTGTTAGTGATAACCCTGTTTGGCACACCAAAATGGCAAACTAGTCCTTTAAAGAACTTGACGGCTAATTGTGCTATCACCTTTCTCATTGCTTCCACTTCTGGCCACTTTGTGAACTTGTCGATTGCGACGTACAAGTACTGAAAGCCCCCGATAGCATGGGGAAAGGGGCCCAGTATGTCGAGCCCCCAGACCAAAAATGGCCAGGAAAGAGGGATCATCTGAAGAGCTTGAGCTGGCTGATGGAGCTTCTTTGAATGGAACTGGCACGCATCACACTTGGTTACTAGTGCAGTTGCATCCTGGAGAGCAGTGGGCCAAAAGAAACCTTGCTGGAACGCTTTGCCGGCAAGAGCTCTTGATCCTATGTGGGAGCCACATATGCCTCCATGTATCTCTGCCAACAGCTCCAGTCCATCCTCCCGAGGAATGCACTTCAATTTCATGTCGTTCGGGCTTTTCCTGTACAAGACATCATCCACAAACTGGTACATGCTGGACCGACGGGCTACTTTCTCTACTTCTTCCTGTTCCTCGGGGAGTTCCCCTCTTTGGAGGAACCAAACGATGTGTTGTGCCTGCTCGAGAGCAAGGACTAAAGGCATGTCTTCTGCCGTGGGAGCAGTTGTCTCCATGACATGGGCATGAGGCCCCGCCGGAGTCTCCCGCTCCCCGGCAAGCTTGGGATCCCCGACAACTTACTTGTTGGCGGCTCCTGTGAGCTCAGCGGGAAAGTACTTGCCAGGGACTGACTTCCTTCGCTTATTCTGTACTGCCGACGGTTCAACAGATAGCAGAGTTAATTTGAGCACAAAGGTCCCTGGTGTCTATGTCAAAACTGGCGGATCTCGGATAGGGGGTCCCGAACTGTGCGTCTAAGGCTAATGGTAATAGGAGGCAGGGGACATGATGTTTTACCCAGGTTCGGGCCCTCTCGATGGAGGTAGTACCCTACTTCCTACTTGATTGATCTTGATGATATGAGTATTACAAGAGTTGATCTACCACGAGATCGTAGAGGCTAAACCCTAGAAGCTAGCCTATGATTATGATTGTTGTTGTCCTACGGACTAAACCCTCCGGTTTATATAGACACCGGAGGGGGCTAGGGTTACACAGAGTCGGTTACCGAGAAGGAGATCTTCATATCCGAATTGCCAAGCTTGCCTTCCACGCAAAGGAGAGTCCCATCCGGACACGGGACGAAGTCTTCAATCTTGTATCTTTATAGTCCAACAGTCCAGCCAAAGTATATAGTACGTTACTCCGAGGACCCCTTAATCCACGACTCCCTCAGTAGACACTGAACCAGGCTTCAATGATGATTATTTCGGCATGCAGATTGTCTTTGGCATTGCAAGGCGGGTTCCTTCTCCGAATATTGCATAGAAGATTTCGAACACAAGAATCGTGTCCGGCTCTACAAAACAAATTCCACATACCACCATAGAGAGCACAATATTCCACAAATCTAATCTGCTGACAACTTTTCATAGCGTGACGTCACACCATCACTACTAGGGAAAAGGCTAGCAGCAGCGTGGGTTTTAGGTGTATCAGTAGCGTGAGGAGTGGCGCTACTAATAAGGCGCTACAGCTAACACATAGTAGTAGCGCGTGCTCACCGGCGCTACTGCTACACAAGTGTAGCTGCAGCGCGGTTAGTGGAAGCTCGCTACTGCTAGTAGCTCTAGCGCACTTTGCCTGGACGCGCTACTGCTATCGCGGCGCTGCTGCTAACTTTTATACACTCGCTACTGCTAATTTAAGTAATTTTTTTCCGGCATACTTGTTTTGTATTTGAACAGGCTTTATAGAAGAATCTTTAGCACATAGAAATGTCATCATGATACACATACAAATGCCTGCGAGACCACAAATGTAATCATAGCATATACATACAAATAGTCTCATCATAATCATCATCCAACACAAAGTGGATATCTTGTCATCATCTCGAAAATAGCGATACATGCAAGTCTCGAATACTTGCAACTACAACAACGTCATCCATCTAAACAAAGGTATACGCAAGAAGTGCTATCACTATGAGTGAGAGCGGAACTATGCAGTACATGAGGTGGCGGTTACGAGTCCTCTCTCGCGCTAGCGTGAACCTCAAGTAACTAGCTTCTCCTTCTTGTCTGCTTTTGAAGCCTTTATGGCTGGCGCCCGTGAACCCATTCACTTGCGCCTGACACTCATGCCACTCGTTGTACACCCCCGGAACCTTCCCTTTGTACACGACATAGCAATTCCATCTCGCCATCAAGAAACTAGGTACCTGTTAGAGATGCATGTTCATGAAGAGGATGTACAATCATATATATGCAACAAAATATACTAGAGCAACACCGAAAAAGAAAGGGTTATAACAACTAGATGCAACATACAGTACGCAAATTAATTAACTAGAGGTACGCAGGTCATCGTACGCAAACTAACAAAGTAGCGTTACGCAAGTTCGGCAGGGACCGTGGACATCACAAAGTTTCATCGCTACAAAAAGTATACAAGTTCAACCGACACATATCATCATCATCGGCATCATAAATCACTAGAAGTTCCATCCTTCCATATCATCGAGGATGAACCCTAGCTTCTTGAACGGCGTGAGGTCTAGACGTTGCATGCCAATGCGAGTTCGGACGTCAGCTTGCGATATAGGGCCGTGGTGGAACATCCCCTTCTCATCGACGACTTATTTCATGATGATCGTCGCAATGTCGCTTTGGATGCGAAAGAAGTCATCTCTAAGTTTATAATCCGCTTCTCCATGAGATTCTAGCAACTTGTGGATATGATCATCATTTCTGCTTCTAATGCGAAGCTTTTGGTGATCCGTGTTGAACTGAATCATGAGATGGATGATGTAGAATCCATCCTTCTTGCTTGGTTTTGGGACATGGATGCAGGAGAAGTTAGTTTTATGCGCGAAACCCATCTTCTTGTTCCTTTGTTTCCTGATCTGCACGTGGCCACCTCTAAAGCTGAAGCCTTGGAGAGCATCATCTAGAATATTCATTATGTGGGTGTAGTCTTTTTTCTCGTAGTCTCTTGAAGGGTCAAAATACAGGGCATGGGAGATTTGCGGGTAAAGAACGATAAGGACGGTGCGCCCGTTGCTGCGGGGAAAAGACACCTCAAATTATTCCCCATATGAGAGAGAAGGAATGATTGAAATGTACGAAAGGGTTGTCCGGAACTGACTTACTTTGGATGATAAGGCACGAGGACAATTTCCCGGTCCTTATTCTGTACCATGAAGTTTTGGAGGTACTCCCTAGCAGTTTCACGCTCAAAGTCGCCGAGACTCAAGAAAGACTCGTGCATGTAGTACGGATCCGCCACACAGATTTGCGAGACTTCTTCACTCTTCATGACGGAGCTCATATGTAGCGCAAAAAGGCGGACGATTGTAAAATCGAGCCGCCTTGTTAGAAACATCTCAAAGATATGGTCAAACCGCAGGAAGAACACCTCCGCGGGTCGTGTGTCGACGTAGCACTTCCCCTCAGGCACACGAGCCGCGTATGTCGGATATCCTGGATCCTTTGAGGCTAGTAGGCTTTTCTCAGTCGACAGCACATGGTCGTGCAGTCTCCTGAGATCCCCTGATAGTGCCTCCAGCGGTTTCGGCGGTAGCATCGGCTCGCCCGTGAGATGGAACATGACCGCACCTTTCACGGGTACACGCTCTTCAGAATGCATCGTATGGCTGCTATGTGCTCTGGCTTGTTTGGAGGCAGTTATCTTCCCTGATCTCTTCCTCTCCTTTTTCTTGGGCACACCTTCCAGACCCTTCCTTAACCCCTGCCCCGGTGTTCCCGGGCTAAGTACTGTATGACCCTCGCGCCCGGCTAATTGAGCCTGTGTTGAGGTGACATCTTCAGGCGTGTCCTATGAGGATTTCATGAAGAGAGACTTTTTGCAATCCCTGCTACGACCCTACCCGGGCATATCATCCATATCCTCATTAGCAAGCTGATAGCCCGATTCGTCATATGGTTGACTCATCATATCTATGTCATAGTCATGCGCGTTTGTATTGAGGAAATCCATAGGGTCAACCTCCGTCTCATCATCCATTCTCTGTTCTATAGGAGAAATTACATCAGCCAGTACTATTGCACCCCCTTCATCATGTCGTCTGCCACTCTCACCCGGCACTACAGGAGCTGGTAATTGTGTAGGCAGGGTGGTGGTCTCTGCACATGCTTGTTTATGTGTGGTTATTGGTGTGCTCTCGGCCGGCTCCAGACGAATAAGATTCTTCGTCCATAGCAGCACCCAACTCTTGCAGCTTCCAATCCGCGGCGGGGTCTCGTCGTTCGCTCCCACATGCTGTACTGGAGGAGGCAAATCCTCATGCCCCGATTTCACACTGGTCAAGCTAACCCTGTAGTGCCCAGCGGGGATCGGCTGGTTGTGGAATGTGGGTTGCGAGGGGTCCATTATCATCCCCTTTCCCACGTCCACCTTCTGGCCTTTGATCAAGTAGAGTATGGTGCACGGGGTTTCTTTCACCTGCAAACACATATGTCTGTGGAGTAAAACAACCAAAAGGCAACAAAAATGGAATATTATATATATATATATGTTGGTGCGACATGTAATTACCGTGACGGCGTCAAGCTCAGCCAAAGACGAAGGCCCACCTAGCGCGCCTGAGACTGAGGACGGGCTACTATGAGCGGGAGCGGCTGCGAGAGGAGGCCCGGTTGCGTGAGCAAGTGATGGTGCGATGGTGTTGTTGTTCATGGAGTTGCTCCCAACGAAACTGGGCAACAGGAAATCATGTACCATCTTGTCTGGATTTTCCTTCGTCCAGTTGATGATGACTGGAACCAAGTTAGTAGCAAAATCATTTCTGCAGGCAGTTACAGCTACACTGACTGCCTGCTGTAGCAACTCATATTTGTCCCCGGCAACTTTTTTCGCATCCTCAGCTGCTTTTTTCTCGACCGCAAGCTTCACCTTCGCGTTGATGTCCGCCTGACTAAACTTCTTTTTCTGCTTCTTGGCCTTCGGGCCCTTGTTGTAAAACACCTTCCACGTGGCGCCGTCTCCAGCGCCGTGCACACGACCATATTGCGGCCGCTGGCCGAAAGGGAGTCCCTTAAGTTCGTTCAAGGCCTGGTTGAGAGGGGTGTCCCACTTGGGCCTCATCGGAGAAGTAGGGCTTTTGGCTGCAAGCTGGTGTTGCTTCTCCAGTAGTCTAATCAATTTCCTCATGATCTTGTCCGTGTAAAAAACCTTTTTCTCCTTGTCCCACTTGTAGCGAGACCTGATGAAGTCACGCTCCAAGGGTTGGTGAACTTCGTGAAGGGGTTTGGGAGACCCGCGGCTTCATGTTCCGCGTCCTCCTTATCCCATATGGGCCTTTTACCGAGGTAGCCACGGCTTCCGAGGCGATGCTTCCCCATGTTCCTTTGCTGAAGGCTCTTGAATTTCGCAGCCTTAGCCTTGGCTGCCTCGATAGCGCAAGTGTCCTTGAACTTTTCGAACTCCTCTTCCGTAAGTGTCGGATTTTCCTCCAGAATCTTGGACAGGGGTTCATCAGCCTCAATAGCTCATTTCACCCTCCCTTTCTAGGAGGCCAAATCATTGTTGAACATTCCCATAGCGTGATTGTTAATCTTTTTCATCTTCGGATCATCCCACGGTTGTTCTATGTTATCATCCCGGTCTGGGAACTTGAATCTCTTATGCAACTTCGTTAGGAGCAACTGCGTCAAATGTTCTTTACTCCTTAAGTCATCATCATTGATGCTCGCGCATTCCCGTAGGATGCATCCTACTTGGTTCCCATAGCACTTGCGAGGTTCTTCCGGCTCTAACGGCTCAAACTTGCCAGGTGCCATCTTTGTCATCACAAGTCGTCCAAATCCCTAGTTTGTTAGGTTTTAGTATCCTCTGCTTCTTATGCTTCCTCTTTTCGGTAGCAGCATCAGGGCCTGTACCTTCTCTATCGGTATCTTCCCCGCCGGTACCTTCCCCACCGGTCTCGGCGCCGCCATCAGTGCCGGCGCCATCGGTGTCGATGTCGGCGTCAGTACCATCATCGAGGCTGCAAACCTTGCTTAGCAATCAAATAGTTGAGGTACTCTTGTTCACCCTCATAATCCATCTCGTCTGCATCTTGGTCAGAAGGCCCAGTTTCTTCGTTGTTCGACATGTTTCCTATGATTAAGTGTCCTCATTTATTTCTAAAAGTATGAATAAATGAGAAATGACATAAAAAGAAATCTATGTGCCAGCACTCGATATGCCAACTATGTAGCACAAATCATGCCTTTATTCACGGGAAAATTCGGCATGACCTTTGCTAAAAATGGACATATCGAGCGCCTGAAATTCACCGGAACGTAAATGAATCAACATTCCGGCGTAACATAGGCCGCTCGGATAATTTTCCAAACATGACATGTCCAAAACATGACATATCCACATATCACATGTCCAGTTCTAATTTGCATATAAATTTAGCTAATTTTGAAACCTAGCTAAATTCATAAATAAATAGATAACCTAATTAACATACTGCCCTAACTAAAACCTAAGTAAATTAACCGAAGAACCCTAGAAGAGAGAGAGGGGGGTTTACAAAGGGTGCAGGGGCGAGGAGGCAGGCCCCACGACGGCCGAGGTTAGGAGGGGAGGAAGCAGAGGAGGGAGGCGAGGGCCGACGGGTCGGGGGCTAGTTGGGCGGGGTCGGGGGCGAGCGCCTGGGTCGGGGGCGAGCACAGGCGCCGGGGTCGGGGTGAGGGTCGGGTCGGGGGCGAGCACCGGGGTCGGGGTCGGGGGCGAGGGCCGGGTCGGGGGCGAGCGCCGGGGTCGGGGGCGAGCGCCGGCGCCAGGGTCAGGGGAGAGCGACGGGGGAAGAGAGAGTGGGTATTTGGGAGGAAAAGGCAGGATGAAGCAGGGATAGTGAGAATTTTGGGTTAAGTGGACGTAGCAGCAGCGCGTTTGGACAAAATGCGCTGCTACTACCTTCAGTAGCTATAGCGGTTTATACAAAATGTGCTACTACTACCTTTAGTAGCTGTAGCGGTTTATACGAAATGCACTACTACTGCTGCTAGTTTTCTTTTTCTTTTCCTTTATTTTCTCCCATTTTTATTTCCCTAGAGCAGTGAACGAAGGGAGGGCTATATATATTGCATCACTTGACGGTTAAATATGAATGCAAAATAGGAACATATATATTACATCATTGGACCCATGCATAATAATGGCTAAGTGTGTATACAAAATAGGAACATATATATATATATATATATATTACATCATTTGACCGATAACATACGGTTCCTCAGCGTTGACGTTTTCGTTTTTGAGTCAGCTTCTTTCCCTTCTTGTTCGTCGAAGAATAATTGAGCCCCTCATGGTGACTTTGCCTTTTCCATGGAGTACGATTTTTCTTAGGTAATGTAGTATTGATTCTTCTTTTGACGTACACTTCATCATCATTGTCATCTTCCCTCATTGGGTTGCCGTACTGATCATAGTTTTCCTTGTTGGCGACTCCATCCATTCCAATGATGTTCCTTTTGCCTCTCCTCACAACAACACGAGTGGGATTGCATGGGTCAGTTATGAAGAAGCATTGTGTCACGTGCTTAGCATGTACCCATGGCTCGTTTTTTGCGATAGCGTTCACGGTAGCGCTCTTGGCGTCAGGTATACTCATGGTAGTGAAAATCCGGTTTTCTCTTTCGACATTCTTTGCCCATCTGACACGGAACATCGTCGTGTTGTGAAGTCCAGAGTAGTCAAGCTCCCAGATCTCCTCGACCCTTCCACAAAATCGTTCAGTTGCGCCATTGTCGCTGCCGGTCATGCATTCCATCGTCACCCCTGAGTTCTGATCATCACTATCCATATCTTTAGCCTCCGTGTAGAATGTGTATCCGTTGATATCATATGCCTGATAGGTTACGAGATTGGGTGAGGGGCCATGTGCTAAGGCGTATATGAGCAATCCGTCCTTAGAGCTCCTCCTCCGGGGGATTAGCAATAATATGCTCTTTGAACCAATGCAGGAAAGTGGAGTTGTGCTCTCTAGTAACTTCGGCGTTCGTCCTGCATACCCCCCGGTCACGATATTTCCTTGCGATAATTTCTTTGTGCAGTGCCACGAAAGGATCTACCTCGTCTAGGTGTTGTAGCACTACCAAGTTTGCTCTGTCAAAGTCGCTGTGTCAATCTGAGTATGCCACATGCAGTTCCCTGCGACCGTTGAAGTGACCATCTCCTTCGATCCTCCCATCGTGCTTGTTAACGGGCAAACCAACACTAACACCAGGCGGCTGGTCTGCGCCATATAGAGAATTCTCACAAAAAGAGATGCACTCTTGTGCCAAATAGCCCTGGATGATCCTTCCATCCGGACGGGACATGTTACAAACGAATCCTTTGATGATCCCATTCATCCTCTCAAACGGCATCATGTTGTGCAGGAATGACGGCCCCAGGTCTATTATGTCATCCACAATATGGACACACAGATGCACCATCACGTCAAAGAACGCGGGCGGGAAGTACATCTCAAGCTCATTCAATATCACAATGATCTCTTCTTGTAGCCTTCCGAGCTGCTTCACACTGATCGAATTTCGAGAGTTGACGTCGAAAAAGTTGCAGAGACCAATAAGCATGTCACAGACGTGCTTGTCCATTATCCCTCTAAGGGCAATAGGTAGTATCTGCGTCATCATCACATGACAGTCATGAGACTTCATCCCGCTGAACCTTTTCTTGTCCGTGTCTAGATATCTGCTTATCTTGCCACAGTAACCGGAACTAACTTTGACTCCGGTAAGGCACTTCAAGAATTGATTGATCTCAGCCTGACTTAAGGTGAAGCGAGAAGGGGGGCAATAATCCTCTTTCTTTATTTTCTTGCCCTTCTTCTCCCGTGCCTCTGTCTCCGTCTCTGTCTCGTCTGACATTTTACGGGGCAGCATGTGCAGATCTTCCCTGATTTTCAAATCTTGCAAGTCTTTTCTTGCCTTCGGCCCATCCTTGGTCTTATCCGGCATGTTCATCAGTGTTGCGAGCAAGCTCTCAAGGATATTCTTACAAATATGCATTTGATCAAGGCAATGAGGTGTATCGAGTTTGTGCCAGTACTCCAAGTCCCAGAACACAGACCTTGTCTTCCATACCTTCAGCAGCGGCTCCGGCGCCTTTCGCATTGTCTTTCCCGGCGCGGGGCAGTCTTTCCAGTTTTTCAACAGCTCATCGATTTCGGCACCGCTCTGCTTACGTGGAGGTCCTTGATGCTCAGCGTGACCATTGAATAGATCTCCATCGTTTCTCCATGGGTCGTCCTATTCAAGCCATCTTCGATGCCCCATGTACACGATTTTCCCAGACCCACCATATTTCCTTGACGTTAGTGCTGAAACGTCGTATCATCCATGCACCGTGTGCATCCGCAATATCCATGGCACACCTGGCCTACCACATATCTGTAACTGAGATAGTCCTCCACTGTCGTGATCAGCGTGGCTCTCATGTTGAAATACTCGCCTTTGCTGACGTTCCACGTCTTGGCCGGTGTTTTCCATAACGTGTCTAACTCCTCCTGAAGTAGCCCCAGATACAAATTAATATTATTTCCTGGTTGTTTTGGCCCTTGAATAAGCATGCTCATGCGAATGTACTTTGATTTCATGCATAACCAGGGGGAGGTTGTACATCCATACAAACACGGGCCATGTGCTATGGTTGTGTTCTGGTTGCCAAACGGATTCATGCCATCGGTATACGCGCCGAGCACGATGTTCCTTGCATCACATTCAAAATACCGATAGAAGTTGTTCAACGCTCTCCACTGGCTTCCATCCTTCACGTGTCTCAGCTTCGGATCATCTCCATCATCGGGCTTCTTCCTCTCCGCGTGCTAGTGCATTAGCTTTGCTTCCTTGGGATCTAAAAAATACCTCTGGAGACGGGAGTGATTGGTAAGCACCATACAACTTTCTGGGGACATTTCTTCCCGGCCTTCTTGTATCGATAAGCATTGGACAACGGACAGCTTGTTTTTTCCGCGTGCTCCTTCTGATAAATTATGCAATCGTTGATGCATGCATGGTATCTAACATGTGGCAGATCAAGAGGGCACACGATCTTCTTGGCCTCATCAACACTAGTAGGACATAGATTACCCGCGGGAAGAACATCCTTTAGGTACTTGACATGCTCATCGAGGCTAGTGTCGGTCCATTTGTTTTTAGCCTTCGTCTTCAGGAGTTGGAGCGTGAAACTCAAGCGGGTCACCTCAGGATTGCAACCATCATACAATGGAGTGTTCGAGTCTACCACCAGTTGCTCCACCTTAGCCTCCTCTCTAGAAGCAGCTCTCTCAGTACTCATCTCCTTGCGAAGAAATGCTTGAACATGAGGGTCCCGCACGATTGAACTTAGTACCGACGAACTCTGCTGCGTGGAGTCCATGTCATTCGCTCCGCCGCCATGTCCGGCCCCTTCTCCTCCGCCATGTCCAGCCCCTTCTCCGCCGCCATGTCCGGCCTCTTCCCCGCCGCCATTATCTATCATCACTTCGTCTTTCCCCGTGTCATTATTGCCTGCCCCGTCGGCATCCTCAACATTTTCATCCTCATCTTCAGTTATCCGCCGAGTATAGCCATCCATGAAACCAGTCATGAGCAGGTGCTCTTCGACACGACCATCATCATAGGGGTCGAGCCAAACTATTCCTTTGCATTTTTCCATTTTGCAAAAGCATGAAATTTTCATCACCTCTATCTCGAGATCGAGCACACGGTGGAGATGATGTTGTAGGGAGATCAAAAGTGCACAACGCTCTTCTTGACAAAGATAGATCTATTTAGGGGGAAAATAGGTCACTTAACTAAATCCTACATCTACCTAGCTACCTAATTTGGGAGGAGACAACTTCAACTAGTGGAGGGGAAGGAAAAAGAGAAAGGAGATGCATTAATGGAGGTGGTGTAGTTAGGTAGGAGCAATGAAGAGAGAGAAAGGTAGATAGAAGAGAGAGAGTAATGGGGGAGAAGTATTGAGGAAGAAGAAGAGTGGGAGTGGGAGCATGTGGGAGGTAGGGGAAAGGGAAGAGAGGAGGGGGAGGGGGAGGGATGGGTGGGGAAAAGGTGGTGGGTTGGTGCGGATTAGCAGTAGCGCGGGTGTTAAAACGCGTTGCTGCTAAGGAAGTAGCAGCAGCACGCTTTGGGCAACGACGCTACTGCTAACCGGGACCAAAAAGTGTCCCAATTTGAAATTTAGCAGCAACGACCTCATAAAAAGCGCGCTACTACTACATCCATAGCAGTAGTGCGGCTCACGGCACCGCGCTGCTGCTAAATGGAGTTTGGTGGACACCTTCGGTCGATATTTGTAGCAGCACGGTTTACACCCAGCGCGCTACTGCTAAAAACTTGTCAGTAGCGAGTTTCCCGCACACGCGCTACTACTAATTAGCAGCAGCGCTCCTTTTTAAGTCGCGCTGCTGCTAAGATTCTGTATATAGGCTTTTCCCTAGTAGTGCATGGCCCGGTCTTTATTCGAACCGTTTTTCACAACCAGCTACTACACATAATGCGCGGCGGTTTCCTTGACACGTCTTGCCGAAGCAGAGATCGTGTCCCCTTATCGCGGGATTCTCATCAATACGGGCATGGGTAACCCAACCGTGCCATCAATTGTGGCGCTTGGGGAATAAGAGATTTTAACGGGCAAGTGGGGAGGCGCATAGTTTCTACTGCCTTTATAAGGAGATAGGGATTACCCTTTTTCACCCATGCCTTCTACTTCCATTGCTCATCCATTCTCGCATGCTCGAGCTCCAGTGCCCCACTTCTCACCTTCTCCGTACAGCCATTCCAAACATGTCCGGAGCAGGAGGCAAGTGGATGGCCTCCTTCGTCACAGAGGAGGACATTACGAAGCTCCGGGAGGTCGGATACTTGGCCGCTGACATCGCGCACCGGCTCCAGGACGCGGGGCAGATCGTTCCGACTATGGAACCCCACGAGAGGGTTGTGTTCTTCCCCCCACTTCATCCGCGGACTGGGATTCCCCCTCCACCCATTTGTCTGAGGGCTTATGTTCTACTATGGGCTAGATTTTCATGATTTGGCCCCTAATTTCATCCTCAACATCTCGGTGTTCATCGTCGTGTGCGAGGCTTTCCTCCGCATCAAGCCCCACTTCGGCCTGTGGCTGAAGATCTTCAACGTGAAGCCGAATATAGTGGTCGGCCAGCAAGCGGAGTGCGGAGGCGCTATGGTGGGCAAGATGCCCAATGTTACCTGGCTTGAAGGCCCCTATGTGGAGACCGTGAAGGGGTGGAAATCGGGGTGGTTCTACATCATTGAGCCGCACGACTCCAACTGGGCGGCGGCCCCCGAGTTTAGATCCGGCATCCCCATGCGGCTTACCTCTTGGAAAAGGAAGGGCTTAGCCTGGGATGCGCCAGTGGAGCTTACTGGACTCCAGAACTGCATCAAAAATATGATAGGCAAGAAGATCAAACTTGTCAATGTGGTCCAGGTCATGCTCTTCCGCCGGATCCTCCTATGTCAAAGACGGGCATTCAACCTATGGGAGTTCGATTCAGCCAAACACCAGACGCTGCGAGAGTCTTCGACACGATGCATAAAGACGTCTGGAAGGTGTTGTTCAAGGCCGCCGAAGTACCTCCTCCCACCACCGAGGACTGCGGGCCAGCGCAAGGCGCCCTGCCAATCTGGTAAGCTCTCTATATCTCAGTATGTTTGTGGGAGGAATCTGAGCCATCATACTGATTCAACAGGACTACGTGGCAACAGCGGAGCGGATCAACTATCCAGCTCCATTGCCTGAAGATCCAGCAACCGCTCTCCTGACGGAGATGCTGGTTCCGGCGCTCTATGAGGTGCAAGAGAAGAAGGCCAAGAAGAAGGCCACGGGGACCTGGAAAAGTCTCCGGCACAAGGTGGTGTCGGACTCATCGTCCAAAGACACCGAGGCGCACTCCAACGACAACAAGGAGGAGGAAGAGGAAAACCCTCTCCCGAAACCGAGGGGGAGAAGGAAAGGAAGGCCGCCCCTTCTGGGGAGGCCAAAGGGTCCAAGAAGGGAAGGACCCTCCCTCCAGACAACTCCACAACGGCCGCCTATAGCGAGGAGGAGTGGCTACCCAGGGCCAAGCCCCTGGCGAAGCCATAAGTATCCGGATACCATAATACTTTTTGCATGTTTTAGCTTTATGGCTTCTTATTATGTCAAGATATGTTTGTGCAGTCCGTCCAAACCCCACATCGACTTATCCTCCTTAGGTGGGTCCTTGAGCTCGTCGGAGATGAACAGCTATTTGCTCCCGACGGCCTACACTCCCCGACACGCGGACGACACCGAAGTGTTGTCTCAGAGGATACCGGGCCAGGGAGAGATGGGTCTAGAGGCGCCTCAAGGAAAACCCCCGATGCCGGGCTCATGGGGGGGAGATCCCCATGGATTCTGATGAAGGGGGTCACAGCAAGCTTGGCCCCTAGCCGGATACTGCGCCGGAACCTCCAGTGGTTCCGGATTCAGGCAGGTCGCCCCCCGCCAAGGGGGGCAAGCCGCCTGTGCCGATTACCTCTGTCCATCCAGAGGCATCGGATAACTTGGTGGAAGTGCTTCAGAGCGCTTCCCTTGATAAAGGACACCGTACTCTTATGAGTACGGTGATTGCAAAGGTTCAGTCCGCCAAAAGCGGATTGACCGAAGCATGCGCCAGCCTCCTGACACGCTTTGAGGTAAGTAATTTAAATTATGAGAAATTATCACAGTATAGACAGTAGCCCCTGATGCTCTGTTTGGTGTTCGGGAAGAAAGGCCGAACAGAGGATCAAATTTATTCCCAGGAGTCTAATCATAGTGTGTCTATGTGAATAAGCAGGTGTCGCTGCCGGCCGCAGTCACCGCCACTGCGGAGGTCTCTGGACTGAGGCAGAATCTGGGGCGGGCCGAAGAAGAGCTCGGCCTCCTGAAGAGGCAGCTCGAGGAGAACAAAGGTAATTAATAGCCCATCTGAATGTTATATAACGCAAAAAATCGTTGATGCTAATAGAAGCACGATGAATTTTACTAGGGGCCACGACCGAAGTGGCGACCCTTAAGAAGGCACTATCCGAGGCCGAAAACAAAGCGGCAAAGGAGCGCACCGAGCGCGAAAAACAAGAGGCTCGGGGTTGATGAGGTCCCGCAAGAGCTCTAGGATTTTGTCAAAAAATTCGTGTCCTTGGAGCATGACTCCAAGACACAAGAGTTGGATCTTGCGAAGGCCCGTCAGAGCGCTCAAGACGCCAACGTCGAAGCCCAAAAGGCCCTCCAGGAAATTGAGGTAGCGAAGAAGATAGCTGTGGGTAAGGCTTTCATTATGCAAAGGAGGCATGTGAAGGATAATTTCCTTTTACTTACCCAAATTCGGAGCTCTCCAGGAGCATTCGCAGATCTGTCGCACAACATCTCTGATGCCGCAGAGTTCTAGTGGCCTGAGGAATGGAGCTCAAAGGATAAGCTGTTTTGGTCCCAGTATATCGGGGCCGAACATCCGATGCCCTTGAGCGACCAGCTGAAGCAACTGGTCGAACTTCACAAGGCGGACGAACTGGGCATGAAGGACTTCATAGTCCGGCTGTGGCCTGGCGAGCCCCTGTCCAGCAGCTACTTCGGCCTTGTCAAGCGGATGGTGAATGCCTGTCCGCGGCTTGAAGTCATTAGAGGTCCGTCTGCATTGAGGGTGCACGCAGGGCTTTGGCCCGTGCGAAAGTGCACTAGGGGAAGATGGACGCCGAGAAGCTGGTGACAGAGGGGCCGCCGAAGGGCAAGGAGCATCTCCACCCCGAACAATATTATGACAATGTCATTAAGGGTGCCCGCCTTGTGGCGGATGAACATACCAAGGATGTAATATTTGAATGAATGTACTCATGTCATCCTGTAATATGAAAACGAGTTCATGTGCACTATATGGCGCTTGTTAATTTAAAATATTACCTTCTGTGCAGCCGTTTATAAATTCTTGAGAGTTGCCAGTCGTCGGCTTCTGCCCCCATGTAACTAGTACTGGGGTGTTCGGGATAAGTATAAAAACTCTTTATCCAAATTTTTGGTCCTTTTAAGGAGGTGTTTAGCGCAGCGAACAAGGCAATCGGACTATACAGCTTTATCGCTCACAATTGGCCATACAAGTCTACAATTTTAAATTTTGGAGAAGCCCATAGTATCTAGAAGGCTGGACTCGGGGCGCTATACACTCCTAAATCGAACGAGGCCCATTCCTCGCCTGAAGAGGAAAAAATCTTTAAGGATTTGAGACCTCTCGAACAGCAACCAGCTCTCGCCTTATCAAGGCAGTCAGTTTTCGGCTTTCTCTATGGAGGTGCTCGTCCGGGAGAACCGAGACACAATCGCAGTAGTTCTCCCTGCGCTACCTTAGCCGATATAGCGGAATGTAAGGTACCAAAACATAATAGCCGGGCAAACCCAACTATTGACGCAAGACTTGATTCGGAGCTGATGCATATAATGTTATAAGTTCGGGGTGCCGCCCAGTCAAAAGTGTTTGGACTTTTCTTGCCAGGTTATGGGGTACACTAAAGCCCCTGGCAAACTAGTCGTGTGAAAATGCATGGGTATAATAAATAAGTAGTAGAGGAAAGGGGTAAATAAACGTAATAGTAAGCTCACATTGTACACTATTTTCCCTTCTTATTCAAATAATACATCAAAGCGTACATATACAAGTAGTGCGATAAGCAAAATAGGACTATTTGACACATCCTGACCAGGAGCGGGCTGTATGCGGGTATGTAAAATAGATATAACGATTGTTATACCTCACCATCTGAAGATTCCCTTGGACGCGCCAGCTTCTTGTATTCTTGGTGTGTCCGTCCCGCTATGTGTCCGATAGTCTATCTATCGGAGGAGCCTCCCGAAGATGAGGACCTGAAAGAAAAAAGGTGCAAAGATGCGTGGGTCCTGGGGTGGTCGAACCGCATTGTGGACCGTGTCATAGTCGTGCCTCCGCCTATGCCCATGGTATTTTAAGTGCGTAATTATGTACGCGTGGCACAAGTTTCGCCGCTTGTTTGGGACTAGGACGGAGGTCGAATTGCTAGTCGAGCTCTGAACGTGTCGGATGATCTTGTTACAGGGTACTCGGGACTCGCTTGATGGTGTCCGGGTTCTTTATCGCAGAATGGGTTGTTTGCCTAAGAAGGCTGCTTTGTACTTCCGCCGCGAGGGCCGCAGTGTGCTCCTTCGTATAGAGCGAGCACTATGTGTTTCCATAAACTATTATAACCCCGCGAGGTCCTGGCATTTTAAGCTTGAGGTATGCATAATGTGGTACTGCATTGAATCTGGCAAATGCGGTTCGTCCGAGCAGTGCGTGATAGCCACTGCGGAAGGGGACGATGTCGAAGATTAAATCCTCGCTTTCGAAATTGTTCGGAGATCCGGAGACCACTTCCAGTGTGATTGAGCCCGTGCAACAGGCCTCCACACCGGGTATGACACCTTTGAAGGTGGTTTTTGTGGGTTTGATCCTCGAGAGGTCGATGCCCATTTTGCGCACTGTATCCTGATAGAGCAGGTTCAGGCTGCTTCCACCGTCCATGAGGACTCATGTAAGATGGAATCCATCGATGATGGGGTCAAGGACCAATGTTGCCGAACCGCCATGACGGATACTGGTAGGATGGTCCCTGCGATCGAAAGTGATCGGACAAGAAGACCATGGGTTGAACTTTGGGGCGACTGGCTCCATCGCATAGACATCCCTTAGTGCACGCTTCTGTTACCTATTGGGAATATGGGTTGCGTATATCATATTCACTGTTTTCACCTGGGGAGGGAATTTCTTATGTCCTCTGGTGTTCGCTGGCCGGGGCTCCTCGTCGTCATTGCTATGCAACCCCTTTTCCTTGTTTTCGGCATTCAATTTGCCGGCCTGTTTAAACACCCAGCATTCTCTGTTGGTGTGGTTGGCTGGTTTATCGGGGGTGCCATGAATTTGACATGAGCGATCAAGTATGTGGTCCAAACTGGACGAGCCCGGATAGTTTCTTTTGAATGTCTTTTTCCGCTGTCTGGATTTAGAGCCTGTGAATCCGGCATTGACTGCCATGTCTTCAGCGTTGTCGCCCTTACTGTGACGCTTGTGTCTATTGCATCGTGGCTTGTCGTTGCTGTCTCTGACGTCTGAATCGCCGGGTTTTTTGGGTGTGATGTTGATATGAGCCAGCCAACTGTCCTCGCCCGTGCAGAGGTGGGTCATGAGTGTCGTGAGGGCTGCCATGGATTTTGGCTTCTCTTGGTCGAGGTGCCGGGCAAGCCATTCATCGCGGATGTTATGCTTGAAGGCTGCTAAGGCTTCGGCATTCGGATAATCGACAATTTGGTTCTTCTTAGTTAGGAACCGAGTCCAGAATTTCCTGGCTGACTCTCCGGGCTATTGGGTTATGTGACTTAAGTCATCAGCTTCCGGTGGTCGCACGTAAGTGCCCTGGAAGTTATCAAGGAATGCGTCTTCCAGATCCTCCTAACTGCCAATGGAGCTTGCTGGCAGGCTATTCAGCCAATGTCGAGCCGGTCTTTTGAGCTTAAGTGGTAGGTACTTTATGGCTTGTAAGTTATCACCGCGGGCCATGTGATTGTGTAAGAGAAAATCTTCAACCCATACTGCGGGGTCTGTTGTGCCATCATATGATTCAATGTTTACGGGTTTGAACCCTTCTGGGAATTCATGATCCATGACTTCATCAGTGAAGCATACGGGGTGTGAGGCGCCTCTATGCCAGGATACATGCTGACGTAGTTCAAATGAATCTGGTCTATTGTATTCGACCCGACCGGACTTTGGTTTATTGTATACGGCGTGACAATCATCATAACGTGTTGTGGCGCGTCCCCCTGATCCGTAGATCAATCTTGATTGTCCTGCTTTGTTTTCCAATACATCTCGCAGGTCCTTCGTGTAGCCCCGGGCCTTAGTATTATCGTTTGATTGGCGACGTGGTGCGGTCTGGACTTCGGCCTGGTGTGCCGCTTTGTCTCGGCCACGGGATGGCTGGTCAGCCGCATCATGCACTGGTAGTGTGGGCTTTAACGCCTCCTCCTTGAGTTGAGGTAGCAAGCTGTGCTTTGGGTAACTTTTGGTAGGGCGCTCGAGTCCGTATTCCTCGGCAGCCAGGACCTCGGTCCATCTATCGGTTAGCAGATCTTGATCAGATTGGAGCTGTTGCTGCTTTTTCTTCAGGCTTTTTGTAGTGGCTATAAGCCGGCGCTTGAAGCGCTCCTGCTCGACGGGATCCTCAGGCACGATGAATTCTTCGTCGCCAAGGCTCACTTCATCTTCAGAGACAGGCATGTAGTTATTATCCTCTGATTCTCCATCTGTTTCCTGTTCTTTAGGGCTAGCTTGCCCATCCCCTTGATCGGCCTGCTCGAAGCCTAGCTAGGCAGGATTGTTTTCGTCTTCAGCACCATCCGGATTGTTGTCTATTGTGCTAGTATCACTATTTTTGCTACGGCGGGGCTTGGAGCAGTGCCTATCACGCTGGTGCCTAGATTGCTTCTCCACGGGGTTATCTCCCGTTGCCTCATCGCCATTGCTTTCTTTGGGGGTGTCCACCATACATATATCATATGATGAGGTGGCTGTCCAGCGCCCTATGGGCAGTGGTTCCTGATCTTATCCTGCATCGTCGTCTATACCGTCGATGTCTTCGGAGTTAAAGTCAAGCACATCGGTTAAGTCATCGACAGTGGCTATTATGTGGGTGCTGGGTGGGGAACGAATTTCTTCGTTGCCCGCTTCCCACTCGAGCCGGACATAGTTCGGCCAAGAGTCTCCCAACAAGGAAAGAAACCTTAATGAATTTAGCACATCACCCAAGGGCGAGTGCTGAAAAATATCCGCGGAGGTGAACTCCATGACTGGTGCCCAATCAGATTTGATAGGCACGGACGTACGTGGTTCGAATCCTGTAGCCGGAGACAAGTCCGAGGGTCCGAGGATACCATCCTCACAGGAGGTGGCTTCAGTGTTTGGCTCCAACGCCGATGAGTGTTCGGCCTCCGTGGCGGGGTCTGTCCACCCGTCCTCGGAGGGCGCGATCTGCTCTGGATTGATTTCCGGGGCCGCCGCAGGTGCGATCTCCCGAACACTGTCCGATTGCTGATCTAATTCATGCTCGTCGCGACGGTTCAGCGTACCTGACATGGGCTCGAATCCGTCGAAAATCAAGTCTCTGCGGACATCGGCAGTATAGTTCAAGCTTCCAAACATGACCTGATGGCCAGGGGCGTAGCTATTGATATGCTCCAAGTGGAGAAGCGAGTTGGCCCGCAGTGTGAAGCCGCCGAATACGAAGATCTGTCCGGGAGGGAAAACCTCCCCCTGGACTGCGTCGTTGAAGATGATTGAAGGATCCATCGAGCCTTATCGTGAGGACACAATGGAACTCTCAATGAAAGCACCAACGTCGGTGTCAAAACCAGCGGATCTCGGGTAGGGGGTCCCGAACTGTGCATCTAAGGCTAATGGTAACAGGAGGCAGGGGACATGATGTTTTACCCAGGTTCGGGCCCTCTCGAGGGAGGTAATACCCTACTTCCTGCTTGATTAATGATATGAGTATTACAAGAGTTGATCTACCACGAGATCGTAGAGGCTAAACCCTAGAAGCTAGCCTATGATTATGATTGTTGTTGTCCTACGAACTAAACCCTCTGGTTTATATATACACCGGATGGGGCTAGGGTTACACAGAGTCGGTTACAGAGAAGGAGATCTTCATATCCGAATTGCCAAGCTTGCCTTCCACGCAAAGGAGAGTCCCATCCAGAAATGGGATGAAGTCTTCAATCTTGTATCTTCATAGTCCAACAGTCCAGCCAAAGTATATAGTCTGGCTGTCCGAGGACCCCATAATCCAGGACTCCCTCACCTGGTTCCACAAGTAACTTGAGGGTAGCACGTTTTGACAGGTCATTAGCAATGTTCTTCTCTGCTCGAGGAACATGCTCTACTTCCAGACCGTCAAAATGCTCCTCCAACTGCCTCACTTCATCTACATAGGCTTCTATCAACGGGCTCTAATAATCTTTGTTGACTTGCTTGACGACAAGCTGTGAATCACCTCTGATGATGAGCTTCCTAATTCCGAGGTCGGCCATGATCCTGAGACTGGCAAGCAGTCCCTCATACTCTTCAGTGTTGTTTGCTGATCTCTCCCGAGGAAAGTGCATCTGGACTACGTACTTGAGGCGCTCTTCGGTGGGCGCGACAAGTAGCACACCAGCACTGGCGCCTTGCAGCAAGAAAGCCCCATCAAAGTACATAATCCAATAACGGCTCATTTCCTTGCCGGCGAGAGTGGTCTCTTGGATTTCCTTGTCGGGCGTTAAGGTCCATTTTGCAATGAACTCTGCCAAGGCTCTACTCTGAATTGTCGAAGTGCTTTCAAACCTGAGACCAAAGCTTGACAGTTCCAGCACCCACTCCACAATCCTTCTGGTTGCATCTGGGTTGTGCAAGATCTGTTGTAGCGGGAAGCGAGTGATGACGGTGATCTCATGTGCCTGAAAATAGTGACGCAGCTTCCTCGAGGCCATAAGGAGGCCGAAGAGCTACGTCTGCACACCAGAGTATCTTGATCTAGCCCCCTGCAAGAGGGAGCTGACAAAGTAAACTGGGTGTTGCATCATCTTCTTCTTCTGTATCACTTCATTCACTTGCACATATCCTGCCTTCCCGGCACCAGACTCTACCGACGGTATTGCCTTGCCGGCACCAGATCCTGTCGGGGAAGGCTCCGGCTCATCATCTCAGGGCCTCGTCCCTGCCGCTGCTTCTTCCTCAACTTCTCTCTGCACCACTAGCGCGGCACTAACCACTTGATTCGTTGCCGCTAGATATAGCAGCAACGGCTCTTGCAGTTTAGGCGCGACTAGTATTAGCATAGATGAGAGGAACCTCTTCAAATCTTGCAGTGCTGCCTCCGCTTCCGGAGTCCATTTCATTGGACCTGCCTTTTACAAGATTTTCAAAACGGGCAGGGCAAGCTCAGCAGATTTGGAGATGAACCTACTTAGAGCAGCAATGCATCCAGCAAGCCTACACACATCTTGGACTCGTCTTGGTGCTTCAATATGCTCAATCGCCTTGATCTTGTCGGGATTTGCTTCGATTCCACGCTGAGACACAAAGAACCCGAGAAGTTTGCCGGATGGGACACCGAACACACACTTCTCAAGGTTGTGCTTGAGGTTGACCTTGCGCAAATTTGCAAATGTTTCTTCCAAATCTTGCACGAGTGTTGCCTTGTCCTCGGTTTTGACCACTATGTCCTCCATATAAGCTTCCATATTTCTATGTAGCTGGGGCTCAAAACCAATTTGGACTGCTCGGGAAAACGTTGAACCAACGCTTTTCAACTCGAAAGGCATTCGTATAAAACAATACGTACCACATGGGGTGAGAAACCCGGTCTTCTCTTCATCTTCCTTTGTCATGAAGATTTGGTGGTATCCCGAGTAGGCGTCAAGGAATGACAGCAGGTCGCACCCGGTAGTGGAGTGCATAATCTGGTCAATGCGCGGCAAAGGGAAAGGATCCTTTGAACAGGCTTTATTGATATCTATATAATGGATGCACAGCCTCCATTTCCCGTTTGCCTTGCGTACCACCACTGGATTTGGCCAACCATGTTGGGTGGAGCACTACTCTGACGAAGCCTCCCGCTTCCAACTTCCTAATCTCTTCGATGATGAACTCTTGCCGCTCCAAAGCTTGCTTCCTGACCTTCTACTTGACGGGTCATGCATGAGGATAGACATCAAGGTGGTGCTCAATCACCTCCGTGGGAACGCCGGGGATGTCAGATGCTTGCCATGCAAATACATCAACATTCGCCCACGGGAAGGCGATGAGTGTGCTTTCCTATTTGCTGTCGAGGGTGGTGCTTATAGTGAAAGCTATGCCTGTGCCATCCTCCTTGACGGGAACCTTCTTGGTCTCTGGTAGTGCTGCCTTGGATGTCTTGCTCTTGCCGGTGGAGCTCTCTGGCAGGTCCTCAATGGGAACACAACACTCCGAGGAGGTGCGCTTGCCAGAGTGGGTGAAAGAGGCCTTGCCGAGGCCAGAAGTCTTGCCGCTGACTGAGGTCTGGCTGGCAACTGAGGTCTTGCTGGCTTCTCCCCCTCGGCACCAGTGGCAGGAGCCAGTGCTTTGGCGGCAGGTGCTACAACTGCCTCCTTGTAGATTTGGTCGACACATATGTGCACATCTTTCTTGTCAGGGTCGACAGTGATGATGCTCATCGGGTAGGGTATCTTCAGCGTGTTGTAGGCGTAGTGTGACGCTGCCATAAACTTGGTCAGTGTTGGACGACCAAGGATCCCGTTATACGGCAACGGGATTTTCATGACATTAAAAATGATCTTCTCTGTCCTTTAGTTCAGCTCACCACCAAATGTGATTGGCAGTGTGATCTTTCCCTTAGGCTGGCTTCTCGTCGGATTGATCCCTTGGAACGTTCCCGTCTCTTCGAGATCTCCATCAGAAATTTGCAACCTCTTGACCACCTTGGGCGAGATCAAGTTCAAACTAGCCCCACCATCCTCTAGAATTTTTGTCACGTTAAGGTTGCGAATTTTTGGTGAAACCAACAACGGCAAGCACCCGACCGCGGTTGTGCGATCAAAGTGATCCTCGCTGTTAAAAATGATAGGCGTGTTGGACCATTTCAGTGGCTTCTGTGCATCAATCGTCGGCTCCGTCGCATTAATCTCACGCGCCCACTTTTAAGTTGGCGGTGAGAAGAATGCAACGAGGCGCCTCCATCAATGCACATGGCTTCCATGGCTTTCTGAAACTCGTGCTTGCTGTACTCGTTGTCACATCCCTAGATATGGTTTGCACTAGGCTAGCCCTTCATGTGTGCATCATGTTTAAATTTTTCAATGAATTTGAAATGGGATTGCCCAAACCCTAGCATCAAAGGAATTCACTAGGTTCTACTAAAATTTTCTCTGTGATTCCAAATGGTTTTTAAAAATGTTCATCATTTCTGGATAATGCTGGAATCAATAACCAGAGGTGTTGCACATTTTTCCGTGACATATTTGGGCTCTGAATTAAATCATATAGTATTTGAATTTGGGCATTTAAATGCTAGTAAATATTTTAAATGTCCAAATAATCCTAAATTGAAATGTCCCATGGTGGATATATTCTATACAGTGGGCATGTGCAGTTTGGTGATTTTTGAAAGGGTCTAGGTATTTTTAGAAAAGCCCTAAAGATTACAGAAAAAATAGAAAAACATAAATAAAAGAGAGAGAGAGCAAACTCACCTGGACTTACCTGCAGCACACCTGGCCCAGCACCGTAGCAGCCTAGCCCAAAGGGGTAGCACCGTCTTCTTCCTCCTTTGCCAGGAGGACAAACAGGTGCCTTGCAAGCGCCGACGCTGCCCCGGCCACCTCCTGCTTCCCCGGCCCCTCCTAGCGATGCCACGATGACGCCCCGTGTCCCCTCGCTCCTCTCCCTCACTCGCTGCACCCTCTCCCCTCCCCTGGCTCTCTCCCTTGAGCTCATCCGAGCGCAGCCATCGCCGCCGACCAGCGCTCGCGTGGCCGGAACCCTTCCCAAGCCTCTCCTACACACCCTCGAGCTCCGCCATTCCGCCCTCATCCTCCTTGTTGTCTCACGCGACCAGAAGAGCCCCGACGCGCCGTCCCCGCCCCCTTCTTCCTCCTTCGGCCAAGGAGATCGCCGCCGATTTTCCGCCATCATCGAGCCTTCCTCGAGCACGCTGAGGCCACCTCTGCACTCGCCGTGAGCCCCTCTTCCTCTCCCCTCTTCTCTCAAGCTCGCGCTCGTCCCCTAGCTTCATTTGCCACCGCGTCTGAGAGCTTCTCGCCGCCGTCCATGGCGTAGCAGTGGCCACAGCCACCGCAGGTCGTTCCCGAGCCCACCGTCGTGCTCAGCACGATCTCATGAGCCCATAGACATCCATAGCGCCTCCTCCCGTGCTTTGTAGCGCCACCCTGAGATTACCCGAGCTACTGCCGCCGCCAAAGCTTGTAGCCGGCGCCACTCCGGCCACTCCCTGGCAGCGCTACCACCACGGTTGGATGCGGACGAGCGTCCGCATCTCGTAGATGTGCTTCGCATGCCAAACGGCGCTCTGTAGGCGAATCCCGCAGCGCACCGCCGCGTCTGGACTCGCCGGCGACCGCTAACCCATTGACCCGCGTGGGTTGACCCCACTACCCGGTTTGACTTCCCCCTCTCTCTCACTGACTTGCGGGCCTTGCCCAACTAATTACTCTAGATAGCACAAATTAACTAGTTAGGTTAGTTACAATAGTCACTGACTAGTGGGCACTACCCAGTTAGTTAGGGCTAACTAACTTAGTTAGTTGACTGGGTCACTGACCAGTGGGTCCCACTAGTCAGGTTTAACCTGGTCGGCGCCTATAGACCTGCTGAGGTCAGCATGACCTAAAGCTGACGTAGTAAACATTTCCTGGAATTAAAATAAATCAGAAATGATTTATAAATTCCAGAAAATGATCTGAACTTCTAAAATTCATAGAAATTCAACCGTAACTCCAAATTAAATAATTTATATATGAAAAATGATCAAAAAAATCCAATCTATCCATCTTTACTAGTTTCATGCATGATAAAGCAACTTAAACTTGCTGTTTTGTGCAAAACATGATAAGGCACTTTTTAAATTCATAAAATAAGTTTGGGATTGAACCTTTGGTTCAAAATGACCCAAACCCTTCTGACTATAGTTGTATTAGCCCAACACACTCATTTTTCCATGTCATGATCATGCATCATATTGTGCATTGCATTGATTGTGTTCCTTTCTGTGTTGCCGGTATTTGTCCCCTCTCGATAGACGTGATACCGACGATGAGATCGATGACACTGATGAAGCCTCAATGCTATCTTCAGAAGTGCCAGGAAAGCAAAAGCCCCCTTGTTCATTCCGATACAATCCCACTCTCTCGCTCCTGCTCTCTTTTACTGCATTAGGACAACAACAATGCTACTATTACTTGCTGCGGTAGTTGAACCCCTTTATCCTCTGCATGACCTGTCATTGCCACAGTAAATAGATGAAACCCACTAGCATGAGTAGGAGTTGTTTGAGCCCTGTTGTGCCTACTCATTCATGCTTGTTTGTCATGCCTGCTACTGCTTAGAGTTGAGTCAGGTCTGATTCATCGGGGATGAATCAAAGGTGTGTGAACATGTCCTACCGTGTGTAAGCTAAGTGTGTGAACACGATTTGGTAAAGGTAGCGGTGAGAGGCCATGTACGAGTACATGGTGGGTTGTCTCATTGAAGCCGTCCTCAGGAACTGAGTTCTGTGTTTGTGATCCATGAAACAGTTACTACCACGCATTGGGCCCGAAACACAATGGACCCTCTCGGCTTCTTAATCACCCTTGTCCTCTGTCCAGGAGTTGCAAGTAGTCTCTGGTGTTTGTAGTATGCTTGGGGCCGTGGGCAGCGCTGACCGGAGGGGTGGGCTGTGATGCGGTAGGCACGTGGCATGGTGTACCGGGCGCCCGTTTGGTGTCTCGGGAACCCTACACACATCGTTCGGGGCCGTATGTGGAAACCTCGGCCGGAATCCCTGCGGATGGAACCTGAATTGGCGATAAACCTGGACTAGAGACTTGAGTGTTTAGGTAGGTCATGGCCGACACCCTCGTTCGGCTTCTGCTTGAAGGTTGTCGAGTACATGTCGTGTAAACGGTGGTAAGTGGTGAGAGCGTTGTCACGCCCAATATGCGATACTATACTAAAGAGACTCGAAGGTCCCACAAAGGATAGAACCGCATATTGAAACGCTTTTGCAAGGTGGATATCATTACATAATAGATGGGGATACATACAAAAGGCAAACAATGCCACATGAATACAACAATATATCATACACAATATCAACATCCGACTACGGATGAAACACAAACAGAAGCTCAAACAACATCCACCCTGCTAGCCCAGGCTGCCGACCTGGAACCTATCCCCTGATCGAAGAAGCAGAAGAAGAACTCCAAAACAAGTAACCATCACTCTCGCGTCATGATCATCGCATAACCTGTACCTGCAACTGTTGTTGTAGTAATCTGTGAGCCACGAGGACTCAGCAATCCCATTACCATGGGTATCAAGACTAGCAAAGCTTAATGGGAAAGGAAGGGGTAAAGTGGTGAGGTTGCAGCAGCGGCTAAGCAAGTATGGTGGCTAACATACGCAAATAAGAGCGAGAAGAGAAGCAAAGGAACGGTCATGAAGCTATCAATGATCAAGAAGTGATCCTGGACTCCTACTTACGTCAAACATAACCCAAAAACCGTGTTCACTTCTCGGACTCCGCCGAAAAGAGACCATCACGGCTACACACGCGGTTGATGCATTTCAATTCGTATCTGGTGTCAAGTTATCTACAACCTGACATTAACAAATTCCCATCTGCCTATAACCGTAGGCACGGCTTTCGAAAGATTATACCCTGCAGGGGTGTCCCAACTTACCCCATGATAAGCTATCGCGATCAACGAAGGATATTCCTTCTCCCAGGAAGACCGGATCAGACTCGGAATCCTGGTTTACAAGACATTTCGACAATGGTAAAACAAGACCAGCAAAGCCGCCCGGATGTGCCGACAAATCCCGATAGGAGCTGCACATATCTCGTTCTCAGGGCACACCGGATGAGCAAGACGACGGGTTGGCATAGACCCTGGTTGCCCAGGGGGCACCGGACATCGCTCGGTTTGGACCAACACTTAGACAAGCATTGGCCCGGGGGGCTAAAATAAAGATGACCCTCGGGCTCCGGAAACCCAAGGGAAAAAGTGCTAGGTGAGGCAAATGGTAAAACCAATGTTGGGCCTTGTTGGAGGAGTTTTATTCAAAGCGAACTGTCAAGGGGGTCCCATTAATCACCCAACCGCGTAAGGAACACAAAATCCGGGAACATAACACCGGTATGACGGAAACTAGGACGGCAAGAGTGGAACAAAACACCAGGCATAAGGCCCAGTCTTCCACCCTTTACCAAATATATAGATGCATTAATTAAATAAGAGATATTGTGATATCCCAACATAATCCTGTCCATCATGGAGCAATCTTCAACTTCACCTGCAACTAACAATGCTATAACAGGGGCTGAGCAAAGCGGTAAATAGCCAAGCAACGGTTTGCTAGGAATGGTGCAAAGGTTAGAGGCTGATATGGCAATATGGGAGGCATGGTAAACAAGTGATAGGTAGCGCAGCATAGCGATAGAACGAAGCAACTAGCAAGCAAAGATAGAAGTGATATCAAGGGTAATGGTCATCTTGCCTGAAATCCCGCAAGGAAGAAGAACGAGTCCATGAAGAAGACAAACGAACGTAGTCGAACAAATCCTGACATCTCCGGAACGAAACCGAAGCTAACGAGAGAAGCAAACCGGAAAGAAGCAAACAACATGGTAAACACACAAGCATAAACATGTCATGATGCACAAACAAGTATGATGCATGTCCGGTTTAATGAGGCATGGCATGGCAATATGCAAAAACAACACTACAAGTTAAGTGGAGCTCAATATGCAACGAGTTGCATATTGACGGAACACCACATCAATATTTAGTTCGCTCTCGTTTATGTACCCAACAACATTAAATGTTGTTAAACATGGCAAGAGGTGAAGCATAAGTAAACTAACTATTTAGGCAAGTTTAAATGAGGCCGGAAACAACAAACAACAATTTCGGAAAATCCCCATATGTTATTTAGCAATTTAAAGCAAACACAATTTTAAACATTTTAAATGTTGTTATCATGATGCGGATGACATATGCAAGTTTATGCAATTTTATGAAAATGTTAACATGAGCATGATATGAAATATTTGTCACCGTGGCGGAACAAAACGGTTGCCACGGCAACAAATCCGAAAATGATGCCACGACAACATATCGGTTCCGATAGCTCATGGAGGTACCGGTGCAAAAGGTAGTGTGACGTGAGCGAGTCATGCAAGATGGTGGGGTGATCCCAAATACCGGGTTCCCACGTTTCAGTGGCATGGCAAAAGAAGGGCATCGCAAGCGACAATTTGATCATGATGCAAAACTCGAGCATCTCATACAACCAAGCATGCATCTCATCGCGGTCGTCTTGGGTTATACCTTCGAAGCGTGTGTTTCAGACTGGTTTGGGTACGGTACGATGTAGAGGAAGTAGACGTTCTCGTAGCGGTCGTAGAGGAAGTAGTTGTACACGTTCGTCTCGGAGAGGTACTTGACGAATCCAACATCTTCGGGGCGACGGTAGTGGTTCACGGACGTCGTGGAAGTAGTCGTTCTCGTTTCGTAGTCGTACATGTCGGCGGTAGTGGAAGTAGACGTCCATGGGTCGTCGTGGGAAGTAGTCGTACACGGCGTCGATAGTGGTACACCATTGGAGACGTACACGTTCCGTAGATGAACTTGGCATAACCGTGCGGTAGTCGAACTAGGCGCTTGTGGTACACGGGTCTTCGGGCGATGGTAGAAGTACACGGCAATCGGGGTACTTGTCACATAACCGGGTGTAGTCGTACATGTTCGAAGCAGAACTTGGCGTATCCATGAAGGCGTCCTTGGGCGCTCCTGGTTGCCGCGACTTGCCAAAACGAAGGGGATCTTGGCGTCCAAGCAAGGATGAAGACCGCGATGCGAGGAGGTGGCTTGGGGTCAAAAGACCGAGGCAAGGTGGCGCAGGAAGGTGAGGCTGCCGCAGGAGCTTGAGGGCGCGGGTGGCCATGGCGCTGAGCGACGAGCTGCTGCTGCTCGAAGCAGACAGAGGCAACTAGGGGGCACGGAGGAGGCCAGGAAGACGGGGATGAGCGCCCAAGTTGCAGGGGAGGCGGGCGACGGAGCAAGAGGTGCACAGAGGCCTCGATGTGCAGGGGGTCGTTGGGCCTTGGCGTGATGCAGGGACAACGGCCGTGGTACTTGGCACGTGGAGGAGGTCGAGCGCTGCAAGCGCACGAACACAGAGAAGAGGAGGCGGGGCGCGGACGAGCTCCTGCAATAGTGCCTGAAGAAGATGGCGCGGCAGCAGAGAAGCGGGCGGTGGCGCTGGAAGAAGGCAGCGGTGGCGGGCATCGCAAGAGGTCAGGGACAGGGCACCCGCAAGGGGAGGCACATGGGACTTGACACGGCGGCGGCTTCGGGTCGGACCAAGGAGGAGGGCAGCGAGAGGATCGCGCGCAGGGAGCTCGACTCCCTGGCTCGATGCGTGCCTGTGGCGGCGCGGGGAGGGGAACGAGGGAGAGAGCGAGGGATCGAGAGAGATGCGTGGGGGCTGGATCGGTTGGGGCTAGAGTTAGGAGGGTTAGGTGGGCTGGCTTGGTTGGCCGGGCCTAAGAGGCTGGCTGGGCTGCAACGCTGCTGGGCTTCTTCTCTCACTAATTTTCTTTAACAGAAAAGCATTAGAGAAAAGGAAAAGGGAGATGGGCTAGGGAAAAGAAGTTGAGCAGGTGGACAATTTTCCTGGACTCATAAAAATGTGCTCGTTCCAAGAAAAATGGAGTGGGCAAGATTGCAAGGTTTACATTTGAATTTAATTCGAATGGTTTGAACAAGGAGTAGGAATCCGAAGTTTCCGAAAATGTTGCACATTTTAGGAAGAGCCTCGATAAAATGATAAAAGAATAAGAGGACAAGTCGGAGACCAAGAATTGAGATAACAACGGCATGGGATATTTTGCAAGTGGGTTATGGTTAATTCCAAATAAATGGAATAATTTTATTATAGCTCCCTAATAATATTGAGAGGCTTTAATATGTTATAAAGAGAAATCACAAGTGAACTCCCTCGATTTAAATGGATCGAAAAATCCATACGATTTATTTAGAAGAGTTATAAAAATTAATGATATGATGGCATGATGAAACGATGCAATGCAAGAGATGACATGATGCGACGCAACAAGCAAAACAAATCACACAACGACTCTCGGAATACAAGGAAGGCATCTGGAGCGTCAGTCTCGGGGCGTCACAACACTCCACCACTACAAGAGGATCTCGTCCCGAGATCTAGGATGGCACCGGAGAGAAAAGGAAGAGGAAGATAAGAGGTAAAACTAAGTTTCTTCTTCGACAAATGAGTGAAACCACGAACCTTGAGAGGTTGAGCAATATAAAAGAAAGAATACAACAGAGATGAACGAGATTGCAAACAATCTGTTAGAAAAGAGGAACAAGGAACATTACGAGAACTTGAAGGTTGCAAAGACATGAATCAAGAGTTTAATGGACAAGATAGAATTCGAAACCACTCCGGTTAAAACAAGATGAGAGAGGAAGAATTCGGGCAGCACTGCGGTTGCACATGGAAGGAATATAATTTGAACTTGGCAAAATGAAAGCACTTGGATGAGACTCCGGTTAAAAGAGGAATGATAGACACAACACTTCGGTTAAGTGGATAAGCATGGAAAAGAACATGATCTTGACAAAACAAGATGATGAGTGAAGAGAACAACATCACAATGCCTTCGGAAGAAAGAATAGAAGATAGATCACTGGAATAAAAGAATGGAGAAGAACATGCCAACTTGTTCCACAAATGAGCTTGGAAAGCATCCTTGCAAAGAAGGATTGAACGGAGTTGTTGGAAAATCAACAACGAAAAACACAGGTTTGTAGTGGGCTTATGGAAAACTTCTCAAAATTGAGGCAAAATTCTGCCACTAATGGAAACAATAGATTGGATTGAGGTCAACAAGGAGATGACAACTCCTTTCACCAAGAGGATAGGAGAAAAACTTGGATCATTGATAGTCACCACAATGAGCAACATTCCTTAGGGAAGCCTTTAGGTGAAAACTAACCCAAGATAATTCCAACGGAGAGATTGATGGATTTAAAATACCTCATTCCTGACACTTGTGAATCATGAAGCATGAAGGCAATTGTCAAAATGACATAACACGACCTCAAAAGATAAGATAGAAGGAATTACACTTTGGAATGCAAGATGAAGAATACTTGAGCGCCTCAAAAAAAAACAGGTGTTGAGCACCATGTTTATTTTAGAGTATAGCTTGACGGATCATAACTTCAAGAGAAATCTTGAAGAACAATTGAAGAATGAAAGGAATCCTTGACGAACAACCATGTAGAGCCTCCATGAAGAACTCCGGTAATAAAAGGGTGGTATAAAGGAAGAGAAGTTGAAAACACAAGGTGAAGCCTTGCAATGATTTAGATGGAGCTTTGCGACGATATAACCAAGAAAACTTGGAACTCCGGAAATGAAAAGATGAAACATCTCGAACCGGGAAATGTGACATGATGAACAACTCCAGAAAGAAGAAACTAGATTACTTGGATGAAACAATAATAAGAATTACGTTATGCCTATCCTTCACCAATTTAAATTGGTGACAAGAAACAAATTTGGCATACTACTTATTCTCATTGAAAAATGATTACAGACAGAGATATAGCGCAAACTTCAGAAGGTATAGATGGAACCACCGATGGGATTTGGAAACAATGAATGAATTAATTTATACGATAAAAACGGAAGGGAAAGTTAAACAAACCACCGTAAGAATTGAAAATGAAAATAGCAAAGGCACAATTCACCGGGAAGAATTGGAAAATGAATGAAGATACTTGAGGGGATTTAGATACAAGAGAACGAAGAGGCCATGAACTGACTAGAGGGTATTTGAATGATTCACCGGTAAGATTTGAAGAACGATAGCTACACACTGAGAATGAAGAATTATGACATGATGGCCTTCGGAGGAAAGAAATGGAAACAACTCATTAAATGCTCCGGATGGTAAGAAAAGCATTGTCACAATCAAAACAATTATGAGGATGGCATCAAGCTAGAAGCACGAATCTTTGAGAGAACGGATAAGATTTAAGAGGAACTCTTCTTCGATCTTCAAATGACGACAAGAAACACCACCAAAATTGTTGAGATACTCCAGGAGAATGAAAAGTGAAGTGGTTGAGCCAAAAATGAAATGATTTGAAATCGATCTTGGACAGGCATCTGACTGATGAAATTCATTCTCATGTCAGACTCCAAAAAGAATTGGGAATGGCTCCGAAATAATTAGCAGAGTCAGGTAAGATCCTGGGAAAAGACCTGTGGGTTAGGGCGCACTCAAAAGATACACCGTTGAACGAGATTGAAAGGGGGGATTGCACCGGTTGAATTAAATGGCTTGAATGGAAACACGAATCTTCCGAGATATCTTCAACACTCCGGATATGAACTGGGAGAGGCGAATAAATAAGAGAGCCTTGGATAAGAAATTCACACGGGAAGATATGTGAAACGAAAGGAAGAGATATGATCAACACCGAAACTTGAAATTAATCCACCGGAGAAGAAAAGAGACGAAGAATAATGAACTTGAAGCTCCGTTAGTATCTTCTCGAGAATCACCGGATAAGAACATTTATTGAAAAGAGTGAAGAGACTTCACATGAATAAATGGATACTTGATTAACATATATGTGTACTTGAAGAAAAGGGTGGGAGGGCAGGAAAACAAAGACAACTTGGGACGGATGAAACAAACACCGTTGAGAAAACTTAGAATTGATCTCGAGAATTTTGAAATGATCGGATCCACTTGAAGAGAAGCACGCCGGTTTGGAAAAGAATTAACATGACAACCTCAATGATCAAAAGGATTAGTATTCACATAGCAATATGAGAACACCATTTAGGAAAGGTATGGATTCAACATTTGACATTGAAGCAACTCAAATACCACAACTCAAAACAAAACAAAGGATTGGCTTGCAGAAATAAGCCGGAACAAATACATATGATAGAGATTTACCCAATCCCATATCATGCATCTGTCGCAAAGATATTCTAGGAGCTACTTGAATTCCCACCTATAAACTCCCGAAACTTTCTGGTTATGCAATCTGGTGTTGGGGATACAGGGGAAGCAATATATCTCACCCAAACTAACAATACCTACATCCAGCTGTATCCATCCGTCAACACATAACCAAGAAACCTTCAGAAATCGTGTACCTCAACCTTCGGAAAGCATCCGTTATACAAGTTATGGCAATACTCCCGAACTCCCCGGTACTGGGTGATGTCAAGGTTATCTCACCAACAACTGCATAAAAGAGATTTTCGATGTCGGCAAAACTCAGGTATTCTAGAATTGCAACGATAAAATTGTGACGACAACACCTCGGAGCTCAACTCCCCCGGTCAATGCCACATAATAGACAGGAGGCACCAAGAACAATGTTCTCGTCATAAAACCATCGGAACGATTCCAAGATACCCGTGTGATCCTAAAAAAAATTAGTGAAATTTGAGGAGAGGAAAGACAAAACATCTACGTCAGGAGTCCTCACCAGAGCGACGAAGGGGGCTAAGGAGTAAAAATAATCCTATTCTCCGATATATATAATCCTAAGACTCAAATTAGTTTTCTTCTAGACTCAACAATGGCTAACAATCAAGGGGGCTCCTATGGTCGGTCGAGGCTCTGATTACCAACTTGTCACGCCCAATAAGCGATACTATCCTAAAGAGACTCGATGGTCCCACCAAGGATAGAACCGCATATTGAAACGCTTTTGCAAGGTGAATATCATTACATCAACATTACATAATAGATGGGGATACATACAAAAGGCAAACAATGCCACATGAATACAACAATATATCATACATAATATCAACATCCGACTACAGATGAAACACAAACAGAAGCTCAAACGACATCCACCCTGCTAGCCCAGGCTGCCGACCTGGAACCTATCCCCTGATCGAAGAAGCAGAAGAAGAACTCCAAAACAAGTAACCATCGCTCTCGCGTCATGATCATCGCATAACCTGTACCTGCAACTGTTGTTGTAGTAATCTGTGAGCCACGAGGACTCAGCAATCCCATTACCATAGGTATCAAGACTAGCAAATCTTAATGGGAAAGGAAGGGGTAAAGTGGTGAGGTTGCAGCAGCGGCTAAGCAAGTATGGTGGATAACATACGCAAATAAGAGCGAGAAGAGAAGCAAAGGAACGGTCGTGAAGCTCTCCTACTTACGTCAAACATAACCCAAAAACCGTGTTCACTTCCCAGACTCCGCCGAAAAGAGACCATCACGGCTACACACGTGGTTGATGCATTTTAATTCGTATCTGGTGTCAAGTTATCTACAACCGGACATTAACAAATTCCCATAGGCCTAGAACCGCATGCACGGCTTTCAAAAGATTATACCCTGCAGGGGTGTCCCAACTTAGCCCATGATAAGCTCTCGCGATCAACGAAGGATATTCCTTCTCCCAGGAAGACCCGATCAGACTCGGAATCCCGGTTTACAAGACATTTCGACAATGGTAAAACAAGACCAGCAAAGCCGCCCGGATGTGCCGACAAATCCCGATAGGAGCTGCACATATCTCGTTCTCAGGGCACACCGGATGAGCAAGACGACGGGTTGGCATAGACCCTGGTTGCCCAGGGGGCGCCGGACATCGCTCGGTTTGGACCAACACTTAGACAAGCATTGGCCCGGGGGGGGGCTAAAATAAAGATGACCCTCAGGCTCCGGAAACCCAAGGGAAAAAGGGCTAGGTGAGGCAAATGGTAAAACCAATGTTGGGCCTTCCTGGAGGAGTTTTATTCAAAGCGAACTGTCAAGGGGGTCCCATAAATCACCCAACCGCGTAAGGAACGCAAAATCTGGGAACATAACACCGGTATGACGGAAACTAGGGCGGAAAGAGTGAACAAAACACCAGGCACAAGGCCGAGTCTTCCACCCTTTACCAAATATATAGATGCATTAATTAAATAAGAGATATTGTGATATCCCAACATAATCCTGTCCATCATGGAGCAATCTTCAACTTCACCTGCAACTAACAATGCTATAAGAGGGGCTGAGCAAAGCGATAACCTAGCCAAGCAACGGTTTGCTAGGAAGGGTGAAAAGGTTAGAGGCTGACATGGCAATATGGGAGGCATGGTAAACAAGTGATACGTAGCGCAACATAGCGATAGAACGAAGCAACTAGCAAGCAAAGATAGAAGTGATATCAAGGGTAATGGTCATCTTGCCTGAAATCCCGCAAGGAAGAAGAACGAGTCCATGAAGAAGACAAACGAACATAGTCGAACGAATCCTCACATCTCTGGAACAAAACCGAAGCTAACGCGAGAAGCAAACCGGGAAGAAGAAAACAACATGGTAAACACACAAGCATAAACATGTCATGATGCACAAACAAGTATGATGCATGTTCGGTTTAATGAGGCATGGCATGCCAATATGCAAAAACAACACTACAAGTTAAGTGGAGCTCAATATGCAACGAGTTGAATATTGACGGAACACCACATAAATATTTAGTTCGCTCTCGTTTATGTACCCAACAACGTTAAATGTTGTTAAACATGGCAAGGGGTGAAGCATAAGTAAACTAACTATTTAGGCTAGTTTAAATGAGGCCGGAAACAACAAACAACAATTCCGGAAAATCCCCATATGTTATTTAGCAATTTAAAGCAATACCAATTTTAAACATTTTAAATGTTGTTATCATGATGCGGATGACATATGCAAGTTTATGCAATTTTATGAAAATGTTAACATGAGCATGATATGAAGCATTTGTCACCGTGGCGGAACAAAACGGTTGCCACGGCAACAAATCCGAAAATGATGCCACGGCGACATATCGGTTCGATAGCTCATGGAGGTACCGGTGCAAAAGGTAGTGTGACGTGAGCGAGTCATGCAAGATGGTGGGGTGATCCCGAATACCGGGTTCCCACGTGTCGATGGCATGGCAAAAGAAGGGCATCGCAAGCGACAATTTGATCACGGTGCAAAACTCGAGCATCTCATACAACCAAGCATGCATCTCATCGCGGTCGTCTCGGGTTATACCTTTGAAGCGTGCGTTTCAGAGCGGTTCGGGTTCGGTACGATGTAGAGGAAGTAGACATTCTCGTAGCGGTCGTAGAGGAAGTAGTTGTACACGTTCGTCTCGGAGAGGTACTTGACGAATCCAACATCTTCGGGGCGACGGTAGTGGTTCACGGACGTCGTGGAAGTAGTCGTTCTCGTTTCGTAGTCGTACATGTCGGCGGTAGTGGAAGTAGATGTTCACGGGTCGTCGTGGGAAGTAGTCGTACATGGCGTCGATAGTGGTACACCATTGGAGCCGTACACGTTCCGTAGATGAACTTGGCATAACCGTGCGGTAGTCAAACTTGGCTCTTGTGGTACACGGGTCTTCGGGCGATGGTAGATGTACACGGCAATCGGGGTACTTGTCATATCACCGGGTGTAGTCGTACACGTTCGAAGCAGAACTTGGCGTATCCATGAAGGCGTCCTTGGGCGCTCCTGGTTGCCGCTACTTGGCAAAATGAAGGGGATCTTGGCGTCCAAGCAAGGATGAAGACCGCGATGCGAGGAGGTGGCTTGGGGTCAAAAGACCAAGGCAAGGTGGCGCAGGAAGGTGAGGCTGCCGTAGGAGCTTGAGGGCGCGAGTGGCCATGGCGCTGAGTGACAAGCTGCTGCTGGAAGAAGCGGACAGAGGCAACTAGGGGGCACGGACGAGGCCGGGAAGACGGGGATGAGCGCCCAGGTCGCAGGGGAGGCGGGCGATGGAGCAAGAGGTGCATGGAGGCCTCGATGTGCAGGGGGTCGCTGGGCCATGGCACGATGCAGGGACAACGGCCGCGGGACTTGGCGCGTGGAGGAGGTCGAGTGCTGCGGGCACGCGAGCACAGAGAAGAGGAGGCGGGGCGCGGATGAGCTCGTGCTCGAGTGCCTGAAGAAGATGGTTCGGCGGCGGAGAAGCGGGCGGTGGCGCTGGAAGAAGGCAGCGGCGGCAGGCATCACAAGAGGTCAGGGACAGGGCACCCGCAAGGGGAGGCACATGGGACTTGACGCTGCGGCGGCTTCGGGCCGAACCAAGGAGGAGGGCGGCGACGGGATCGCGCACAGGGAGCTCGACTCCCTGGCTCGATGCGTGCGTGTGGCGGCGCGGGGAGGGGAACGATGGAGAGAGCAAGGGATCAAGAGAGATGCGTGGGGGCTGGATCGGTTGGGGCTAGGGTTAGGAGGGTTAGGTGGGCCGGCTTGATTGGCCGGGCCTAAGAGGCCGGCTGGGCTGCAAGGCTGCTGGGCTTCTTCTCTCACTAATTTTCTTTAACAGAAAAGCATTAGAGAAAATGAAAAGGGAGATGGGCTAGGGAAAAGAAGTTGAGCAGGAGGACAATTTTCCTGGACTCATAAAAATGTGCTCGTTCCAAGAAAAATGGAGTGGGCAAGATTGCAAGGTTTACATTTGAATTTAATTCAAATGGTTTGAACAAGGAGTAGGAATCCGAAGTTTCCGAAAATGTTGAACATTTTAGGAAGAGCATCGATAAAATGATAAAAGAATAAGAGGACAAGTCGGAGACCAAGAATTGAGATAACTACGGCATGGGATATTTTGCAAGTGGGTTATGGTTAATTCCAAATAAATGGAATAATTTTATTATATCTCCCTAATAATATTGAGAGGCTTTAATATGTTATAAAGAGAAATCACAAGTGAACTCCCTCGATTTAAATGGATCGAAAAATCCATACGATTTATTTAGGAGAGTTATAAAAATTAATGATATGATGGATGATGAAACGATGCAATGCAAGAGATGACATGATGCAATGCAACAAGCAAAACAAATCACACGACGACTCTCGGAATACAAGGAAGGCATCTGGAGCGTCAGTCTCGGGGCGTCCCGAGATCTAGGATGGCACTGGAGAGAAAAGGAAGAGGAAGATAAGAGGTAAAACTAAGTTGCTTCTTCGACAAATGAGTGAAACCACGAACCTTGAGAGGTTGAGCAATATAAAAGAAAGAATACAACAGAGATGAACGAGATTGCAAACAATCTGTTAGAAAAGAGGAACAAGGAACATTACGAGAACTTGAAGGTTGCAAAGACATGAATCAAGAGTTTAATGGACAAGATAGAATTCGAAACCACTCCGGTTAAAACAAGATGAGAGAGGAAGAATTCAGGTAGCCCTCCGGTTGAACATCGAAGGAATATAATTTGAACTTGGCAAAATGAAAGCACTTGGATGAGACTCCGGTTAAAAGAGGAATGATAGACACAACACTCCGGTTAAGTGGATAAGCATGGAAAAGAACATGATCTTGACAAAACAAGATGATGAGTGAAGAGAACAACATCACAATGCCTTCGGAAGAAAGAATAGAAGATAGATCACTGGAATAAAAGAATGGAGAAGAAAATGCCAACTTGTGCCACAAATGAGCTTGGAAAGCATCCTTGCAAACAAGGATTGAACGGAGTTGTTGGAAAATCAACAACGAAAAACACAAGTTTGTAGTGGGCTTATGGAAAACTTCTCAAAATTGAGGCAAAATTCTGCCACTATCGGAAACAATAGATTGGATTGAGGTCAACAAGGAGATGACAACTCCTTTCACCGAGAGGATAGGAGAAAAACTTGGATCATTGATAGTCACCACAATGAGAAACATTCCTTAGGGAAGGCTTTAGGTGAAAACTAACCCAAGATAATTCCAACGGAGAGATTGATGGATTTAAAATACCTCATTCCAGACACTTGTGAATCATGAAGCATGAAGGGAATTGTCAAAATGACATAACACCACCTCAAAATATAAGATAGAAGGAATTACACTTTGGAATGCAAGATGAAGAATACTTAAGCGCCTCAAAACAAAACATGTGTTGAGCACCATGTTTATTTTAGAGTATAGCTTGACGGATCATAACTTCAAGAGAAATCTTGAAGAACAATTGAAGAATGAAAGGAATCCTTGACGAACCACCATGTAGAGCCTCCATGAAGAACTCCGGTAATAAAAGGGTGGTATAAAGGAAGAGAAGTTGAAAACACAAGGTGAAGCCTTGCAATGATTTAGATGGAGCTTTGCGACGATATAACCAAGAAAACTTGGAACTCCGGAAACGAAAAGATGAAACATCTCGAACCGGGAAGTGTGACATGATGAACAACTCTAGAAAGAAGAAACTAGATTACTTGGATGAAACAATAATAAGAATTACGTTATGCCTATCCTTCACCAATTTAAATTGGTGACAAGCAACAGATTTGGCATACTACTTATTCTCATTGAAAAATGATTACAGACAGAGATATAGCGCAAACTTCAGAAGGTATAGATGGAACCACCGATGGGATTTGGAAACAACGAATGAATTAATTTATACGATAACAACAGAAGAGGAATGTTAAACGAACCACCGTAAGAATTGAAAATGAAAATAGCAAAGGCACAATTCATCGGGAAGAATTGGAAAACGAATGAAGATACTTGAGGGGATTTAGATATAAGAGAACGAAGAGGCCATGAACTGACTAGAGGGTATTTGAATGATTCACCAGTAAGATTTGAAGAACGATAGATATACACTGAGAATGAAGAATTATTTCATGATGGCCTTCAGAGGAAAGAAATGGAAACAACTCATGAAATGCTCCGGATGGTAAGAAAAGCATTGTCACAATCAAAACAATTATGAGGATGGCATCAAGCTAGAATCACGAATCTTTGAGAGAACGGATAAGATTTAAGAGGAACTATTCTTCGATCTTCAAATGACGACGAGAAACACCACCAAAATTGTTGAGATACTCCAGGAGAATGAAAAGTAAAGTGGTTGAGGCAAAAATGAAATGATTTGAAATCGATCTTGGACAGGCATCTGACTGATGAAATTCATTCTCATGTCAGACACCAAAAAGAATTAGGAATGGCTCCGAAATAATTAGAAGAGTCAGGTAAGATCCTGGGAAAAGACCTGTGGGTTAGGGCCCACTCAAAAGATACACCATTGAACGAGATTGAAAGGGGGGATTGCACCAGTTGAATTAAATGGCTTGAATGGAAACACGAATCTTTCGAGATATCTTCAACACTCCGAGTATGAACTGGGAGAGGCGAATAAATAAGAGATCCTTGGATAATAAATTCACACGGGAAGATATGTGAAACGAAAGGAAGAGATATGATCAACACCGAAACTTGAAATTAATCCACCGGAGAAGAAAAGAGACGAAGAATAATAAACTTGAAGCTCCGTTAGTATCTTCCCGAGAATCACCGGATAAGAACATTTATTGAAAAGAGTGAAGAGACTTCACATGAATAAATGGATACTTGATTAACATATATGTCACATCCCCAGTTCAGCCCTTGCTTGTTTTTGCTTTAGCATCCATGCATCATGTTTAAATTTCTTATGAAACTTGAAATGGGGGCTGATAAACCCTAGCAGCTAATGAATTCAACTAGGGTCAAAATAAAATCTTTTTCAATAAACCCAAAATGCCCTCTGAAAATGTTCATGATTTCTGGTAAAGGTGAAAACCTGTGCCAAAAATGATGCACATATTTTTAGGCCATTCTGGATTTTTGAATTAAATCATATGGTATTTACATTTGGGCATTTAATTGCTAAATAATATTTTAAATGCACAAATAATCACAAACTGAAATGTTTGCTGTTGGAAATATTCCAAACAGTGGCCATGAGCAGTTTGGTGATTTTTGAGTGTGCCTAATCATTTTTATTAAAGCCCTAAAGACTACAGAATAATAGAAAACAAAAACATATATAAAAGAGAGACAGAGCAAACTCACCCGGACTTACCTGCAGCCCACCTGGCCTGGCACTGTGCCGGCCCAGCCCACCTGGCAAGTTCCAGTCATCGGCCACCTCCCTCCAGAGCAGGCAAGCAGCTGCCTGTCGGCCGCGTGCGCCGCCGTGGCCACCTCCTGCTTGCCACCGAGAGGCTCTCGGCCCTTCTAGCGATTCCACCGAGATGCCCTGTGTCCCCTCGCTCCTCTCCCTCACTCGCTGCACCTCTCCCCTTCCCTGGCTCTCTCCCGAACACACCCGAGCGCCACCGTCGCCACTGCTCGCCGTAGCCACGGCCACAGGCCCTCCCTCGCCCCGCCGACGTGTCCATGGCCTCCGCCGTGACGCCCCCGTCCTCTCCGCCGAGCCACATGACGCCAGACGCCCTGGGGCACCGTCATCAACGCCATCTTCGTCCTCTGCTCCGGCGGCCGCCGACGACCGATTCGTCGTCACCAGGCCGTCCCCGAGCACGCTGAGATCACCGGCGCCCCCACCATGAGCTCCTCTACCGAACCCCTCTCTCCCCACCGTCGATCCCCTTCTCTAGCTCTGCTGTCCACCACGGCCGAAGCTCGCCGCCGCCGTGCCTCGTCGCCGGCGTGGCTAGAGCCACCACAACTCGAGGCCGAGCACACCGCTGTGCTTGGCGCAGATCCAGGAGCCCGTAGCGGCCACCAGCTCCACCTCACATGCACCGTAGCGCCTAAACCATCGATGGCTGAACTCCGGCAGCTGCAAAAGAGCTCGCCGCCGTCAGCTCCGGCCACCCCAGCTGTTGTCGCTTATCTCTTTAGATGCGCCTTCCTCCCAGGAACCCGTAGGAGAAAACCGCATGTCAAATGGTGCTCCGTAGCGAGCGCACGGAGCACCTCCGCTGTAGGCCGTGGTCGTGGCCGGCGACACTCCGGCGACACATGACGTGGCCGTCATTAGCCACTAATGACCCAGCTAAGCCACCCCTAGAGCCACTGCCATGTGGGTCCCAATGCCTAAACTAATTAGTATTATCTCTCTGTTGGATTAACACTAACCACAGTGGGCCCCGCCTGTCAACGTTGACTTGGCCACGTCAGCTTTGACCGGGTCCCACATGTTAGCCTCTATAGCGGACTTTGTGTCACTGACCAGTGGGCCCCACTAGTTAGGTTTGACCTGGGCCGTCCGTTGACCTGCAGATGTCACTAATACGTCATGCTGACGTAGTAAATGTTTTCCGGAGTTTTAAATAAATCAGAAATGATTTATTTATTTCAGAAAATATCCAAAACTAAAAATCATATAAATTCAACCGTAACACCAAATGAAACAAATTATATATGAAAAATGATCAGAAAAATCCAATCTATCCATCTGTACCATTTTCATGCATGTTATAACAACTTATTACTAGTGTTTGGGACAATTCAATTAAATGGCATTTAAATAACCACATGTGGAGTTTGAATTTGAATCTTGGATTCAAACCAACTTCATTTAATCTGGTTTTAGTTGCATTAGCACAAACAATAGCATATTGCCATGTCACATTCATGCATCATATTGTGCATTGCATTGATTGTGTTCTTCCTTGTTTGCCGGTATTTGTCCCCTCTCAGTAAGACGTGTACCGACGATGTGATCGATGACACCAATGAAGAAATATACTATCTTCAGAAGTGCCAGGCAAGAAAAAACCCCTTGTTCATTCCGATACAATCCCACTCTCTCGCTCCTGCTCTCTTTTACTGCATTAGGACAACAACGATTCATCTGTTACTTGCTGCGGTAGTTGAACCCCTTTATCCTCTACATGACCTGTCATTGCCACAGTAAATAGATGAAACCCACTAGCATGAGTAGGAGTTGTTTGAGCCCTGATGTGCCTACTCATTCATGCTTGTTTGTCATGCCTGCTACTGCTTAGAGTTGAGTCAGGTCTGATTCATCGGGGATGAATCGGAGGTGTGTAAACATGTCCTACTGTGTGTGAGCTAAGTGTGTGAACATGATTTGGTAAAGGTAGCGGTGAGAGGCCATGTAGGAGTACATGGTGGGTTGTCTCATTGCAGCCGTCCTCAGGAACTGAGTTCTGTGTTTGTGATCCATGAACAGTTACTACCACACATTGGGCTCCGGGTACTCCAGCCCTCTCGGCTTATTAATCAACCTGATCTCTGTCCAGGAGTTGCAACTAGTTTCTGGTGTTTGTAGGTAGTGTTAGTAGTCTACCAAGTGGCACCCGGTACAGGTGGGCTTGGGACAGACTAGGCACAGTGGCACGGTGTACCAAGGTGGCACCCGGATGGTGGGCTTGGGAACCCTGCACACATCGTTTGGGGCCGTGAGCGACACCCCGGCCGGATCTCCTTGCGGATGGAACCCGAATAGGCGATAAACCTGGACGAGAGACTTGTGTGGTTAGTCAGGTCGTGGCCGACACCCTCGCTGGGCTTCCGCTTGAAGGTTGCCGAGTACATGTCGTGTAAACGGCGGTAAGTGGTGAGAGCGTGTGTGAAGAAGTACACCCCTGCAGGGTTAATATGATCTATTCGAATAGCCGTGTCCGCGGTAAAGGACTTCTGGGTTGCCTGTACAGTTCATAGACAAGTGAAAGTGGATACTCTAAAATACGCAAGATAAGCATGAGTGCTATGGATGGCGTTCTCGTAGGGAGACGGGAGCGGATCCATAGTGGTGTATTGATATGGTGAATATGTGGACTCGTGTGCGCCACCTCAAAAGAGTTACTTGCAGTCGTAGTTCAGGATAGCCACCGAGTCAAAGCTTGCTTGCTGCAGTTAAACCCCACCATCCCCTTTGTTGATAATGATGCATATGTAGTTAGTTCTGATGTAAGTCTTGCTGGGTACATTTGTACTCACGTTGCTTAATTTATGTTTTTGCAGAGAGACTTCAGTCTCGCTAGTAGTACCGCGTGGACTTCGACGTTTAGCTTGTTACCTCAGCTACGATCTTGTGCCCTCGGCAGGATCTGGTAGATAGTCAGGCTTCTCAGCCTTTTTCATTTGTAGATGTCTGTACTCAGACATGTTAAGCTTCCGCATGTGCTTTGACTTGTATGCTCTGATTGTTGGGTCATGAGACCCATGTTTGTAATATCTCGCTCCTCGGAGCCTATTGAATAAAATACTTGAGTTGTAGAGTCATGTTGTGATGCCATGTTGTATTTGCACATATCGAGCATATTGTGTGTATGTTATTGAAATGCTTGGTATGTGTGGGATCTGACTATCTAGTTGTTTATCCTTAGTAGCCTCTCTTACCGGGAAATGTCTCCTAGTGCTTCCACTGAGCCATGGTAGCTTGCTACTGCTCCGGAACACTTAGGCTGGCCGGCATGTGTCCTTCTTCGTTCCTGTGTCTGTCCCTCGGGGAAATGTCACGCGATGAATTCCGGAGTCCTGTTAGCCAGCTACAGCCCGGTTCACCGGAGTCCTGCTAGCCCAGTGCTACAGCCTGGATTCACTCGCTGATGACCGACACGTTCGTTGTTGGGTCATGTATGCCTGTCCCTGTAAGTTTGTGCCACTTTGGGTTTACGACTAGCCATGTCAGCCCGGGCTCCTTATCATATGGATGCTAGTGGCACTATCATATACGTGTGCCAAAAGGCGCAAACGGTCCCGGGCAAGGTAAGGCGACACCCGTGGGGATACCGTGCGTGAGGCCGCAAAGTGATATGAGGTGTTACATGCTAGATCGATGTGGCATTGAGTCGGGGTCCTGACAGCTTTGGTATCAGAGCTTGACTGCCTGTAGGATTACCAAGCCAAACTGGTCGAAGTTGAGTCTAGAAATTCTTTAGTTATATAAGGGAATTGATTGTGGGATGGAACGTAAGGCTCTTTTTACTACTTATACCTTATGCCCTTCTGATCTGAGTCATCTTATCTTCCCTACGGGGTTAAGGAATTAGGATTTCTCTTCTTTCTATCAAGATCACGTGTTACTAATCCATAGACCTATAGGATTGTTGGATTTAAGTCTCAGTTCAGTTCCTACTATTTCCGTATGTTAATTGTTGATCTCCAAACCTTGATATTGTGCTTCTGAGTGGTTATGCCACCATTTTTGTAGCATGTCTGCAATCTTTCGAGCATTTACAGCCGTTATGCTATCCTAGTCATCCCAGGTTTCTAAATAGTCTGATGCATTTGCAAATCCCTTCGTCCTGTTCTCGATGTGCCTTTGGTCAGATTAATCACACAAATCATTGAGTTGAGGTACTTTATTGCCTTGACATATATGTTGGAGCTAGTATTATGACCCTAGGTGTCTTAGGGGATCATCTAGTAATCTAGCCATGTTCGTGTTTCCAGTGTGATGCTTCTGGCCATCATTCTCGAAAGCATCCTGTGATGCCAACTAGTTAGTAGGTATTCTACTTCTGGGTTTTGAACCCGAGATTACCCTACTTACCTCATGTTGATAGTGATTGCTAGTTCCTTTAGGATACTAGTAACCTTTGCGTTAGTCCTCGAGGTCCGTGGTATTTCCTTCTTCCAAATACTATGAACCGCTTATGGCAGAAGTTCCTTGAACCAAGAGATCACAACAAGAATGCTCTCGATGAGTTCTCGATTCTATGTTGATACTCTGCCAGTCCTACCTCTCTGCATGGATTACCCGGAAGAAACTTGTTGAACTTGGTTTGACATACTAATCTATGCATCCACAACTCAGAAAACTGTATGTTTCTTTGAGTTGTCCCTCTTTAGTTGTGTTCTGACCTTTGTCTATCAGTTGATAGTCAAGAGTATGCATGCATTCATTCATCGATGCCTATTACTCTTGTGGTCCGTCAAGCCATTCTATCCCAGAATGACTAGGAGAAACAAACTCCAGTACCTCATCCACATCCAGGATTGGGTCAAAGTAGTTGTACCTCGTAGATCAAAATGTAATCCAGCTTCTGGTCTGTTCTACCTTAAGGTAATACCATCTTTATATTAGGAATCTCATGGGAATTGCACACCATCCTATGAACTCTTGTTACAGTGATACTTCTCGCACTCATTATACGTTTCTCGGTCCCCATGTTGTTGTAACCGGAACGCCGACAAGTGAATCGTGATGTGTGAAATCAATACTCCTAGCAACCTTGATGCTTGGTAGTTAAATGGGAATACCTAGTTTTTATTTCTGGTGCACTCTTCGATCAAGGAGTTAGGATTATTCAAACCCTTGCTCTGTTGATCATATCGTCTTGCTCTGAAAAGCACGATTGTTCTTGAGCCTAGTAACATATCGGTGGTTCGTGATGTTCCGAATATCTTCTCGGAAGTATTACCAGGTTGTCACCTGACCGCTATGTTGAGTTGTGAGCTAGTTGGTTTTCTGTAACCACCCCTTCTCCAAGAATCCATGTTGGATACCCTGAGCTAGTTGGTTAAGCTAAACAACAACTTGGAGAGTTGGAAGATAAAAGCTTGTCTGACTTAGTTCATGTTAAGGGATATCTTTGTGTTGTGTGTGTGTGTTGAAGAAAGATGATATCTTCACCAATTGGTCCTCGTGATCAATTGTTGGATTTATTGCCTTGTCAAAACTTGATTTGAGTGTGGGCTATCGTCAAATCAAATCAGAACCAACGATGTTCGTAATGTTGTCTTACTCGCCGTTGTTGAGCATACATCATTATATCTTTTGGGTTTGACCAAAGCTATTACCTTGTTCACATAGTTATGGAATTCCATCTATATGGAAATCTTGATAAATTGTTGTTGAGCCCATTGACAACATTTTTCATCATCTCCATGATTCATGTTGAACATCCAGCTAGTGTTGGAAACTTCTAAAAAGCATTATCTTCATGTCCCGCTCATGAAGCGTATGCTCGGATGAAAGAAGTGACTTCCTTTAATTCACATGCATTTGATGTAAGTTGCCGCCATGAATTCGAGAAAGTTTGTTTTTGCTCCTCTGGAATCATCCCAAGTCAGTCATGCATGTGCGAAGTATTCTATGGTCTGATAGACTGATCATCTTCATTCCATATGTATTCTCTAGCACACCAAGCCACTGATTGATTTGTTCAAGGATAAGAAGTTCAAATGCTATTCCCGAAGGGCCCAGAAGGACATGCACATGACTTCGTTATCTCAATGATGGTTCCCAACCAGAACTCGGTAGTGTTTTATTGTAAGACTACCATGTGATAATGTTTTGTCTGGGACAACGTGTTCACATGTTTGTAGCAGAACCAGCTCATGTTTTGGAGCTTACTATCGTAGTTAATTTCCCGAGAATCTCGCAACGTCATCTCGTCGATTTGTGTTGCAAACTTTCATTTTTCTTCCTAGACTTGATGAGTTTGGATTATTCTGACACCAACCAGATCTGAATCTCAGGCAGATATGATGGTTGGAACGTTTCCCAAGAACTATAATAATGGTCTATCTGTAACCCGGTAAAGTGGATGTCGTGGACAACACACCCAACCGGAAGACCTCCTGTTGTAGTATCTTGATTGAGGAAGTTGGACACATCCCCATAAGGATTTCGTAGGATCTACTCCCTAGTTCTTCCTTATGGATTTTTGTGTTCCCGAAGTCCGACCTTTTACTTGATGTTCTATATATCAAACGATAATTATGAATGGGATACACTAGCACATCAAGGAGAACATTAGAAGCGGAGTGCTAAATGTCTCTCGGTCGATTATCCAGATCTTGCGACCTTGGCATTACTAAGGTGAAATCTGAGAAAGTGTTATCTTCCTTCGCATCGGCATCCTCCAACACCATTTGTCATGGTAGTATGTTGTGTTGCCAGGATCCTTGACATGGATATTGGTAAAACTGTGATGAATATGGAAATGCCCAAGTTCTTGAGAGCACGCGTAATCATTAGGTTTTATCGTCCTCATCAAATTGCATAGTGCTGTCAGTTTCCTCGGTTATGCTATAACTTTTCAAACAGTGGACTCACTCTCCACTGTTGAGCTTCTCGTCAGTTATTAAAATCACCCGTTGCGTTGTCCTCAACAAGGTAATCCACATCATCCATACTAGTCCGAGTATGCCATTCCTTCGACTTCGTCTAACGATCATTCGTGTATTGCCTTAGGCTGGTATAGAGAGTTTCAATGATCTAGGTATCAAAAGTAATTCTTTTTGCCACTTCAGGTAATAATCTACGAATCACCCTCCTCCAGGATGTTCCGCTGTGGCATCATGGCAACTCAACTCCTCGCTACGTTGACAACCGTTCACTACCTTCTTAAGCGTGAAATTGTTGTTTACCTAGTGAACCATTGTCATCTGTTCCACTCCATCTTTATAGATGTATGCCTCGTGTCTCAGCTCGGGGGATGCTGCTATGTCTCATCACATGAGTTGATCCTAAGTTGTTCGGTCTTCGAGAAGATCAATTCTTCTAGAGTTCTCCTTTCCTCTTCTTGTCTTGATAGTTGGAGTTCTCATAGGAAGACATCGAGACAATGATGGTGATCGAATCAATGTTCTTATGAAGGGCAACCGGGATCGTGAAGATTGTGTTAGGTTGCGTTCCCCTTCATCTTACCCTACGCTTGAATCTCGGGTCGAGATTCTTGTTTAGTGGGGGTGAGTTGTCACATCCCCAGTTCAGGCCTTGCTTGTTTTTGCTTTAGCATCCATGCATCATGTTTAAATTTCTTATGAAACTTGAAACGGGGGCTGATAAACCCTAGCAGCTAATGAATTCAACTAGGGTCAAAATAAAATCTTTTTCAATAAACCCAAAATGCCCTCTGAAAATGTTCATGATTTCTGGTAAAGGTGAAAACCTCTGCCAAAAATGATGCACATATTTTTAGGCCATTCTGGATTTTTGAATTAAATCATATGGTATTTGCATTTGGGCATTTAATTGCTAAATAATATTTTAAATGCTCAAATAATCACAAACTGAAATGTTTGCTGTTGGAAATATTCCAAACAGTGGCCATGAGCAGTTTGGTGATTTTTGAGTGTGCCTAAGCATTTTTATTAAAGCCCTAAAGACTACAGAATAATAGAAAACAAAAACATAAATAAAACAGAGATGGAGCAAACTCACCTGGACTTACCTGCAGCCCACCTGGCCTGGCACTGTGCCGGCCCAGCCCACCTGGCAAGTGCCAGTCATCGGCCACCTCCCGCCAGAGCAGGCAGGCACCTGCCTGTCGGCCGCCTGCGCCGCCGTGGCCACCTCCCGCTTGCCACCGAGAGGCTCTCGGCCCTTCTAGCGATTCCACCGAGACGCCCCGTGTCCCCTCGCTCCTCTCCCTCACTCGCTGCACCTCTCCCCTTCCCTGGCTCTCTCCCGAACACACCCGAGCGCCACCGTAGCCACTGCTCGCCGTAGCCACGGCCACAGGCCCTCCCTCGCCTCGCCGACGTGTCCATGGCCTCCGCCGTGACGCCCCCGTCCTCTCCGCCGAGCCACATGACGCCGGACGCCCTGGGGCACCATCGTCGACGCCATCTTCGTCCTCTACTCCGGCGGCCGCCGACGACCGACTCGTCGTCACCAGGCCGTCCCCGAGCACGCTGAGATCACCGGCGCCCCCACCGTGAGCTCCTCTACCGAACCCCTCTCTCCCCACCGTCGATCCTCTTGTCTAGCTCTGCTGTCCACCGCGGCCGAAGCTCGCTGCCGCCGTGCCTCGTCGCCGGCGTGGCTAGAGCCACCACAACTCGAGGCCAAGCACACCGGTGTGCTTGGCGCAGCTCCAGGAGCCCGTAGCGGCCACTAGCTCCACCTCACATGCACCGTAGCGCCTAAAACGTCGATGGCCGAATGCCGGCAGCCGCAAAAGAGCTCGCCGCCGTCAGCTCCGGCCACCCCAGCTACTGTCGCTTATCTCTTTAGATGCGCCTTCCTCCCAGGAACCCGTAGGAGCAAACCGCACGTCAAATGGTGCTCCATAGCAAGCGCACGGTGCAACTCCGCTGTCGGCCGTGGTCGTTGCCGGCGACACTCCAGCGACTGATGACATGGCCGTCATTAGCCTCTAATGACCCAGCTAAGCCACCCCTAGAGCCACTGCCATGTAGGTCCCAATGCCTAAACTAATTAGTATTATTTCTCTGTTGGATTAACACTAACCACAGTGGGCCCCGCCTGTCAATGTTGACTTGGCCACGTCAGCTTTGACCGGTTCCCACATGTCAGCCTCTGTAGCGGACTTTGTGTCACTGACCAGTGGGCCCCACTGGTCAGGTTTGACCTGGGCCGTCCGTTGACCTGCTGATGTCACTAATACGTCATGCTGACGCAGTAAATGTTTTCCGGAGTTTTAAATAAATCAGAAATGATTTATTTATTTCAGAAAATATCCAAAACTTCTAAAAATCATATAACTTCAACCGTAACTCCAAATGAAACAAATTATATATGAAAAATGATCAGAAAAATCAAATCTATCCATTTGTACCATTTTCATGCATGTTAGAACAACTTATGACTACTGTTTGGGAAAATTCAATTAAATGGCATTTAAATAACCACATGTGGAATTTGAATTTGAATCTTGGATTCAAACCAACTTCATTTAATCTGGTTTTAGTTGCATTAGCACAAACCACAGCATATTGCCATGTCACATTCATGCATCATATTGTGCATTGCATTGATTGTCTTCTTCCTTGTTTGCTGGTATTTGTCCCCTCTCAGTAAGACGTGTACCGACGATGTGATCGATGACACCAATGAAGAAATATACTATCTTCAGAAGTGCCAGGCAAGCAAAAACCCCTTGTTCATTCTGATACAATCCCACTCTCTCGCTCCTGCTCTCTTTTACTGCATTAGGACAACAACGATTCATTTGTTACTTGCTGCGGTAGCTAAACCCCTTTATCCTCTGCATGACCTGTCATTGCCACAGTAAATAGATGAAACCCGCGGCTACACACGCGGTTGATGCGTATTAATTCGTATCTGGTGTCAAGTTATCTACAACCCGACATTAACAAATTCCCATCTGCCTATAACCGCAGGCACGACTTTCGAAAGATTATACCCTGCAGGGGTATCCCAACTTAGCCCATGATAAGCTCTCGCAATCAACGAACGATATTTCTTCTCCCAGGAAGACCCGATCAGACTCGGAATCCCGGTTTACAAGACATTTCGACAATGGTAAAACAAGACCAGCAAAGCCGCCCGAATGTGCCGACAAATCCCGATAGGAGCTGCACATATCTCGTTCTTAGGGCACACCGGATGAGCAAGACGACGGGTTGGCATAGACCCTGGTTGCCCAGGGGGCACCGGACATTGCTCGGTTTGGACCAACACTTAGACAAGCATTGGCCCGGGGGGGGGCTAAAATAAAGATGACCATCGGGCTCCGGAAAACCCAAGGTAAAAAGGGCTAGGTGAGGCAAATGGTAAAACCAATGTTGGGCCTTGGTGGAGGAGTTTTATTCAAAGCGAACTGTCAAGGGGGTCCCATAAATCACCCAACCGCGTAAGGAACGCAAAATCCGGGAACATAACACCGGTATGATGGAAACTAGGGCGGCAAGAGTGAACAAAACACCAGGCATAAGGCCTAGTCTTCCACCCTTTACCAAATATATAGATGCATTAATTAAATAAGAGATATTGTGATATCCCAACATAATCCTGTCCATCATGGAGCAATCTTCAACTTCACTTGCAACTAACAATGCTATAAGACGGGCTGAGCAAAGCGGTAACATAGCCAAGCAACGATTTGCTAGGAAGGGTGAAAAGGTTAGAGGCTGACATGGCAATATGGGAGGCATGGTAAACAAGTGATACGTAGCGCAGCATAGCGATAGAACGAAGCAACTAGCAAGCAAAGATAGAAGTGATATCAAGGGTAATGGTCATCTTGCCTGAAATCACGCAAGGAAGAAGAACGAGTCCATGAAGAAGACAAACGAACGTAGTCGAATGAATCCTCACATCTCCGGAACGAAACCGAAGCTAATGAGAGAAGCAAACCGGGAAGAAGAAAACAACATGGTAAACACACAAGCATAAACAACACTACAAGTTATGATGCACAAACAAGTATGATGCATGTCCGGTTTAATGAGGCATGGCATGGCAATATGCAAAAACAACACTACAAGTTAAGTGGAGCTCAATATGCAACGAGTTGCATATTGACGGAACACCACATAAATATTTAGTTCGCTCTCGTTTATGTACCCAACAACATTAAATGTTGTTAAACATGGCAAGAGGTGAAGCATAAGTAAACTAACTATTTAGGCAAGTTTAAATGAGGCCGGAAACAACAAACAACAATTCTAGAAAATCCCCATATGTTATTTAGCAATTTAAAGTAAACACAATTTTAAACATTTTAAATGTTGTTATCATGATGCGGATGACATATGCAAGTTTATGCAATTTTATGAAAATGTTAACATGAGCATGATATGAAGCATTTGTCACCGTGGCGGAACAAAACGCTTGCCACGGCAACGAATCCGAAAATGATGCCATGGCAACATATCAGTTCTGATAGCTCATGGAGGTACCGGTGCAAAAGGTAGTGTGACGTGAGTGAGTCATGCAAGATGGTGGGGTGATCCCAAATACCGGGTTCCCACGTGTCGGTGGCATGGCAAAAGAAGGGCATCGCAAGCGACAATTTGTTCACGGTGAAAAACTCGAGCATCTCATACAACCAAGCATGCATCTCATCGCGGTCGTCTCGGGTTATACCTTTGAAGCGTGCGTTTTAGAGCGGTTCGGGTTCGGTACGATGTAGAGGAAGTAGACGTTCTCGTAGCGGTCGTAGAGGAAGTAGTTGTACACGCTCGTCTCGGAGAGGTACTTGACGAATCCAACATCTTTGGGGCGACGGTAGTGGTTCATGGACATCGTGGAAGTAGTCGTTCTCGTTTCGTAGTCGTACATGTGGGCGGTAGTGGAAGTAGATTTTCACGGGTCGTCGTGGGAAGTAGTCGTACACGGCGTCGATAGTGGTACACCATTGGAGACGTACACGTTCCGTAGATGAACTTGGCATAACCGTGCGGTAGTCGAACTTGGCGCTTGTGGTACACGGGTCTTCGGGCGACGGTAGATGTTCACGGCAATCGGGGTACTTGTCACATCACCAGGTGTAGTCGTACACGTTCGAAGCAGAACTTGGCGTATCCACGAAGGCGTCCTTGGGCGCTCCTGGTTGCCGTGGCTTTGGGTCAAAAGACCGAGGCAAGGTGGCGCAGGAAGGTGAGGCTGCCGCAGGAGCTTGAGGGCGCGAGTGGCCATGGCGCTAAGCGACGAGCTGCTGCTTCTCGAAGCGGACAGAGGTAACTAGGGGGCACGGACGAGGCCGGGAAGACGGGGATGAGCGCCCAGGTCGCAGGGGAGGCGGGCAACGGAGCAAGAGGTGCATGGAGGCCTCGATGTGCAGGGGGTCGCTGGGCCTTGGCGCGATGCAGGGACAACGGCCGCGGGACTTGGCGCGTGGAGGAGGTCGAGCGCTGCGGGCGCGTGAACACAGAGAAGAGGAGGCGGGGCGCGGACGAGCTCGTGCTCGAGTGCCTGAAGAAGATGGCGCGGCGGCGGAGAAGCGGGCGGTGGCACTGGAAGAAGGCAGCGGCGGCGGGCATCGCAAGAGGTCAGGGACAGGGCACCCGCAAGGGGAGGCACATGGGAATTGACGCGGCGGCGGCTTCGGGCCGGACCAAGGAGGAGGGCGGCGAGGGGATCGCGCGCAGGGAGCTCGACTCCCTGGCTCGATGCGTGCGTGTGGCGGTGTGGGGAGGGGAACGAGGGAGAGAGCGAGGTATCGAGAGAGATGCGTGGGGGCTGGATCGGTTGGGGCTAGGGTTAGGAGGGTTAGGTGGGCCGGCTTGGTTGGCCGGGCCTAAGAGGCCGGCTGGGCTGCAAGGCTGCTGGGCTTCTTCTCTCACTAATTTTCTTTAACAGAAAAGCATTAGAGAAAAGGAAAAGGGAGATGGGCTAGGGAAAAGAAGTTGAGCAGGAGGACAATTTTCCTGGACTCATAAAAATGTGCTCGTTCCAAGAAAAATGGAGTGGGCAAGATTGCAAGGTTTACATTTGAGTTTAATTCAAATGGTTTGAACAAGGAGTAGGAATCCGAAGTTTCCGAAAATGATAAAATGATAAAAGAATAAGAGGACAAGTCGGAGACCAAGAATTGAGATAACAACGGCATGGGATATTTTGCAAGTGGGTTATGGTTAATTCCAAATAAATGGAATAATTTTATTATAGCTCCCTAATAATATTGAGAGGCCTTAATATGTTATAAAGAGAAATCACAAGTGAACTCCCTCGATTTAAATGGATCGAAAAATCCATACGATTTATTTAGAAGAGTTATAAAAATTAATGATATTATAGCATGATGAAATGATGCAATGCAAGAGATGACATCATGCAATGCAACAAGCAAAACAAATCACACGACGACTCTCGGAATACAAGGAAGGCATCTGGAGCGTCAGTCTCTGGGCGTCACAAGCGTGTGTGATGAAGTACACCCCTGCAGGGTTAACATCATCTATTCGAATAGCCATGTCCGTGGTAAAGGACTTCTGGGTTGCCTGTACAGTTCATAGACAAGTGAAAGTGGATACTCTAAAATACGCAAGATAAGCGTGAGTGCTATGGACGGCGTTCTCGTATGGAGACGGGAGCGGATCCATAGTGGTGTATTTGTATGGTGAATATGTGGACTCGTGTGCGCCACCTCAAAACTTGCAGTCGTAGTTTAGGATAGCCACCGAGTCAAAGCTGGCTTGCTGCAGTTAAACCCCACCATCCCCTTTGTTGAGAATGATGCATATGTAGTTAGTTCTGATGCAAGTCTTGCTGGGTACATTTGTACTCATGTTTGCCTATTTTACGTTTTTGCAGACACTTCCATCTCACTAGTAGTTCTGCGTGGACTTCGACGTTTAGCTTGTTGCCTCAGCTACGATCTTGTGCCCTCGGCAGGATCTAGTAGATAGTCAGGCTTCTTAGCCTTTTTCATTTGGAGTTGTCTGTACTCAGACATGTTATGCTTCCGCATGTGCTTTGACTTGTATGCTCTGAATGCTGGGTCGAGAGACCCATGTTTGTAATATCTCGCTCCTCGGAGCCTATTGAATAAAATACTTGAGTTGTAGAGTCATGTTGTGATGCCATGTTGTATTTGCACATATCGAGCATATTGTGTGTATGTTATTGAAATGCTTGGTATGAATACCAGAGTCCTGTTAGCCCGCTATAGCCCGATTTACCGGAGTCCTGCTAGCCCAGTGCTATAACCCAGATTCACTCGCTGATGACCGACACGTTCATTGCTGGGTCATGTATGCCTGTCCCTGTAAGTTAGTGCCACTTTGGGTTCACGACTAGCCATGTCAGCCCGGGCTCCTTGTCATATGGATGCTAGCGACACTATCATATACGTGTGCCAAAAGGCGCAAACGGTGTCGGGCAAGGTAAGGTGACACCCATGGAATACCGTGCGTGAGGCCGCAAAGTGATATGAAGTGTTACATGCTAGATCGGTGTGGCTTTGAGCCGGGGTCCTGACAGCTTTGGTATCAGAGCTTGACTGCCTGTAGGATTACCAAGCCAAACTGGTTGAAGTTGAGTCTAGAAATTCTTTAGTTATATAAGGGAATTGATTGTGGGATGCAACGTAAGGCTCTTTTTACTCCTTATACCTTATGCCCTTCTGATCTGAGTCATCTTATCTTTCCTACGGGGTTAAGGAACTAGGCTATCTCCTCTTTCTATCAGGATCACGTGTTACTAATCTGTAGACTTGTAAGATTATTGGACTTAAGCCTTGTTTCAGTTCCTATTACTTTCATGTGATCTTAGTTGGTCTCAGAATCTTGATATTGTGATGATCGAGTGGTTATGCCACCATTTTGCCGGATGTCTTAAATCCTTTTGAGCATTTACAGTTGTTATGCTGTCTGAGTCATCCCAGGTTTCTAAATAATCTGATGCACTTGCAAATCCTTTCCCTTTGGTTTTGATGTTCCTTTGGGCCAGGTTAATCACACTAATTGCTAAGTTGAGGTATTCCATTGCCTCGACATATATGTTGAAATTCTTATTATGACCCTAGGTGTCTTAGGGGATCATCTAGTAATCTAGCCATGATTTGTGTCCCAGTGTGATGATTCTGGCCTTTATTCTCGAAAGCATCCCGTGATGCCACTTAGTATGTAGGTATTCCACTTCTGGGTTTTGAACCCGAGATTCACCCTACTTACTTCATGTTGATAGTAATTGCTAGCTCCCTTAGGTTATTAGTAACCTTTGTGTTAGTCCTCGAGGTCCATGGTATTTCCTTCTTCCAAATACTATGAACCATTTATGGCAGAAGTTCTTTGAACCAAAAGATCACAACCAGAGTGCTCTTGACGAGTTCTCGATGCTGTGCTGCGACTCTGCCAATCGTACCTTCTCTGCATGGGTTCTGGAAGAAACCTGTTGAACTTGGTTCGACATACTAATCTATGCATCCACAACTCAAAAAGTTATATGCTCCTTTGAGTTGTCCCTCTTTAGTTGTATTCTGACCCTCGTCTATCAATTGATAGTCAAGAGTATGTGTGCATTCATTCATCGATACCTATTACTCTTGTGGTCCGCCAAGCCATTCTATTCTGGAATGACTGGGAGAAACAAACTCCAGTACCTTATCCATTTCCTGAATTGGGTCAAAGCACCTGTACTCTACAGATTAAAATGCCAACCCAGCTTTTGTTCTATTCTATCCTGAAGTATTACCCACTTTATGTCAGGAATGTCATGAGGGTTGCACCTTCTCTTATGAACTCTTGATACAATGATACTCTCTCCATCATTATTCACACCTCGGTCCCCGTGTTATAATAACCGGAATGCCGACAAGTGAATCGTGATGTGTTAAATCTATACTCCTAGCAACTCCGTTGCTTGGTAGTTAAAGGACAATAATTACATCCTTATCATGTTGGTTATTGAATCACCATCCTAAGGTTGATCGTGCTAGCTAGTCCATATCCCTGGTGCACTCTTCGATCAATGAGTTCGGATTGTGTCAATCCCTTGCTTGCTTGATCATATCGTCTTGCCCTGAACAGCAAGATTGTTCTCGAGCTTAGTAGCACATCGGTGGTTCGTGATTTTCCGAATAGCTTCTCGAAAGTATCACCAAGTTGCCACCTGACCGCTATGTTGAGTTTGTGATCAAGTTGCTTTCCTTGTAAACCACCTTTTCTCCAAGAATCTGTGTTGGATACCCCTGAGCTAGTTGGTTAAGCTAAACAACAACTTGGAGAGTTGGAAGATGGAAGCTTGTCCGACTTAGTTCATTTTAAGGGATATCTGGTATGTGTGTGTCGAAGAAAGATGATATCTTCATCGATTGGTCCTTGTGATCAGTTGTTGTACCTATTGTCATGCCAAAACTTTGATTTGAGTGTGGGCTATCCTCAAATCAAATCAGAACCAACGATATTCGTAATGTTGTCTTACTCGTTGTCAGGACCCCGACTCAATGCCACATCGATCTAGCATGTAACACCTCATATCACTTTGCGGCCTCACGCACGGTATTCCCACGGGTGTCGCCTTACCTTTGCCCGGGACCGTTTGCGCCTTTTGGCACACGTATATGACAGTGTCGCTAGCATCCATATGATAAGGAGCCCGGGCTGACATGGCTAGTCGTAAACCCAAAGTGGCACAGACTTACTGGGACAGGCATCCATGACCCAGCATCGAACGTGTCGGTCATCAGCGAGTGAATCCAGGCTGTAGCACTGGGCTAGCAGGACTCCGGTGAACTGGGCTGTAGCAGGCTAACAGGACTCCGGTATTCATCGCGTGACATTTCCCCGAAGGGACAGACACAGGAACGAAGAAGGACACATGCCGGCCAGCCTAAGTGTTCCGGAGCAGTAGCAAGCTACCAAGGCTCAATGGAAACACTAGGAGACATTTCCCGGTAAGAGAGGCTACTAAAGATAAACAACTAGATAGTCAGATCCCACACATACCAAGCATTTCAATAACATACACACAATATGCTCGATATGTGCAATACAACATGGCATCACAAAATGACTCTACGACTCAAGTATTTATTCGATAGGCTCCGAGGAGCAAGATATTACAAACAGGGGTCTCACGACCCAACATTCAGAGCATACAAGTCAAAACACAAACGGAAGCTATCATGTCTGAGTACAGACATCTAGAAATGAAAAAGGCTGAGAAGCCTGACTATCTACCAGATCCTGCCGAGGGCTCAAGATCGTAGCTGAGGTAACAAGCTAAACGTCGAAGTCCACGTGGAACTACTAGTGAGACTGAAGTCTCTCTGCAAAAACATAAATTAAGCAACGTGAGTACAAATGTACCCAGCAAGACTTACATCAGATCTATCTACATATGCATCATTATCAACAAGGGGGTGGAGGAGTTTAACTGCAGCAAGCCAGCTTTGACTCGGTGGCTATCCTGAACTACGACTGCAAGTAACTCTTTTGAGGTGGCGCACACGAGTCCACATATTCACCATATCAATACACCACTATGGATCCGCTCCCGTCTCCCTACGAGAACGCCATCCATAGCACTCACGCTTATCTTGCGTATTTTAGAGTATCCACTTTCACTTGTCTATGAACTGTACAAGGGGTCCACGTTTCCATATCCGAGGAATCCGGCTATTCGAATAGATGATGTTAACCCTGCAGGGGTGTACTTCTTCACACACGCTTTCGCCACTTATCGCCCTGTACACGTCATGTACCTCGGCAACCTTCAAGCGGAAGCCGGGCGAGGGTGTCAGCCACGACCTGACTAACCGAACAAGTCTCTAGTCCAGGTTTATCGCCTATTCGGGTTCCATCCGCAAGGAGATCCGGCCGGGGTGTCGCTTACGGCCCCAAACGATGTGTGCAGGGTTCCCAAGCCCACCAACCGGGTGCCACTTGGTACACCGGGCCACTGTGCCTAGTCTGTCCCAAGCCCACCTGTACCGGGTGCCACTTGGTAGACTACTAACACTACCTACAAACACCAGAAACTAGTTGCAACTCCTGGACAGAGATCATGTTGATTAATAAGTCGAGAGAGCTTGGAGCGCCCGGAGCCCAATGTGTGGTAGTAACTGATCATGGATCACAACACAGAACTCAGTTCCTGAGGACGGCTGCAATGAGACAACCCACCATGTACTCCTACATGGCCTCTCACCGCTACCTTTACCAAATCGTGTTCACACACTTAGCTCACGCACATTGGGACATGTTCACACGCCTCTGATTCATCCCCGATGAATCAGACCTGACTCGACTCTAAGCAGTAGCAGGCATGACAAACAAGCATGAATGAGTAGGCACATCAGGGCTCAAACAACTCCTACTCATGCTAGTGGGTTTCATCTATTTACTGTGGCAATGACAGGTCATGCAAAGGATAAAGGGTTCAGCTACCGCAGCAAGTATCAAATATGTCGTTGTTGTCCTAATGCAGTAAAAGAGAGCAGGAGCGAGAGAGTGGGATTTTATCGGAATGAACAAGGGGGTTTTGCTTGCCTGGCACTTCTGAAGATAATATAGCTCTTCATCGGTGTCATCGATCACATCGTCGGTACACGTCTATCGAGAGGGGACAATTACCGGCAAATACAGAAAAACACGATCAATGCAATGCACAATATGATGCATGCTATGACATGGCAATATGAATGTGTTTTGGGCTAATGCACCTAAAACCAGATTAAATGAAGTTGGTTTGAATCCAAGATTCAAATTCAAACTCCATATGTGATTATTCAAATGCCATTCACTTCATTTGCCCTAAACAGTAGTGATAAGTTGTTCTAACATGCATGAAAATGGTACAGATGGATTCCTTGAATTTTTCTGATAATTTTTCATATATAAATTATTTAATTTGGAGTTACGGTTAATTTTCTATGATTTTTAGAAGTTTTAGATATTTTCTGGAATTTCCTGAATATAATAAAATAAACTAAATTCCAGAAAATGGATATTGCGTCAGCATGACGTTGGCATGACGTCAGCAAGTCAACGGGCGCCGTCCAGGTCAAACTGACCTGTGGGCCCTGCATGTCAGTGTCTGGACTAACTAAACTAATTAAAATTAACCCTAACTAATTTGGTTAGCCGGGCGGGGCCCGCATGTCAGTGTATTTAGTCTAACTAATTTTTTGTTAACACTAATCCTAACCTAATTAACAGGCCGGCCCCACCTGTCATGGACACAGGGGGGGGTCCCGCCGTGGTCAACGTGGGTCAAACCAACCGCGTCTTGACGCCGGCGAGGCCAGCCGCGGTGGCGAGCCTCGGGTTTTGCCCACAGGGCTCGGTTTGGCGCGCGGAGCACAGCTTCGGGATGCGGACGCTCGTCCGCATCCAACTGTGGTGGTGGCGCGGCCGGGAAGTGGCCGGAGTGGTGCCGGCGACGAGCTCGGCGGCGGCCGAAGCTCGGGTGCAAGTGGGGATGGGGCTGCGGTGCGCAAACAAGCGCGGCGAAGTGCCACGGAGGCTCTACGCGATGCGGGGAGCGCGTTGGGCGCATGCCCGGGACCAAATGGTCACCGGAGCATCACCGGCGACGAGTGCGGCGGCGGCGAAGGTTCGGCCATGGCGGGGCTACAGCGTAGAGAGCGGGCGCGACCAGGGGAGAAGGGGGAGACGATGCGGGTGCTCACAGCGCGTCCGATGGCGTCGTCGGCGAGGTCGGGGGCGGTCGGGTTGCTGCGAATCGACGACGACGGCTGTCGGTGCAGAGGACGAAGGCAACAACGATGACGGCGCTGCGGGGCGCTCCGGCGTCGTTTGTCTCAGCGAAGATGAAGACCAGGTCACGGTGGAGCTCCTGGACCGCTCGAGAGGACGAGGGGGAGGCGATAGCCGCGGTGGTGCTCGTCGGTAGCGTCGGCGCGGTCCGGTGAGGTGGGGAACAGCGAGGGAGAGAGAGCCAGGGAAGGGGAGAGAGCTCCAGGGAAGAGAGGAAGGGCTGGACGGCTCCGGGCGGCTGCGTGGCGTCTTCAGAGGAGTCGAGGCACAGGCAGGCAGCCTGGAGGTGGCGCGGCGAGCGTCAGGCACGCAACTGCTTCGGTGCGAGGGGAGGAAGACGACAGGGGGGGTAGCGGTGGCGGGCTGGGCCGTGCTGCTGGGCCAGGTGGGCTACCAGGTGAGCGCCAGGTAATGTTTCTCTCCCTCTCTCTGTTTTTCCTATTTCTGTTCTGTTTTATTTAATTGGCACTGAATTTTAATTCAAACAGAATTCAAAAACAATGCCAAAACTCCCCTGGATATTTTTAAGTCACTTAATGGACTTCTCCACACATAACAAAAATATCTCAGGTCATTTGAAAATATATTCATTATATATTATGAATATAACTCCAAATTCAAATAAAATATTGATTTAAAATCAGAGCCCAATAATTCCTTAGAAATGTCCCAAAATTTTGGTTTGATTTATAACTCTTGCCAAAATTGTCAGAGCTATTTCTAGGGCATTTTGGATTTACTGATTGCAATTTTAGGGTTTCTTGCCCCTCTTTATCTAGGGTTTTGAGGCTTCCAAAATTCCTCAGTTCAAGTTTCAGAATTTAAACATGATGCACACATGAAGCTAACCTAGAGCATTACCAGAAGCTAGGGATGTGATAACTCACCCCCACTAAACAAAATCTCGTCCCGAGATTCAAGCGTAGGGTAAGGTGAAGGGGGAACGCAAACTAGTACAATCTTCACGATCCAGGTTGCACTTCAGTTGAACGTTGATTCATTCACCATCTTGTCTTGTCGTCTTGCTCTGAGAACTCCAGCTAATCATGACAAGAAGAGGAAAGGAAAACTCTGGAAGGATCGGTCTTCTCGAAGGTCGAACAACTCAGGATTAACTCCCGGAATGTGACATGGCAACATCTCTCGAGCTGAGAGACGAAGCATACCTCTAAAGGGATGGAGTGGAGCAGGTGACGAGGTTCACTAGGTAGACAACAATTCCAGACTTAAGAATGTGGCGATCGGTTGTCAACGTAGCGAGGAGTTGAATTGCCATGATACCACGACGAAACATCCTGGAGGAGGGTGATTTGTAGATTATTACCTTAAGTGGCAGAAAGAATTACCTTTGATATAGAGATCATTGAGACTCTCTATATCAGCCTAAGGCAAATCACAGCAATCGATTGGCGGGGGTCGGTAGAATGGCATACTCGGACTTGGATGATGTGGATTACCTTGTTGAAGACAACGTAATGGATGAATTTGCTTATCACCGGAGATGGAAGAGACCCATGGTAGAATGGCACATTGGCGGTGCAAGCTGGGAACAAAATGCAAATGCTGGGAATGATTCTGGTAACTGGGGAAGGACCCAACCATAGAGAGTGAATTCACTGTTTGAATAGGTCATAGCATTGCCGAGGAAACTGAGAGCAAACCCAGTTAGTGCCGATGATAACACGTAGCGCTTGTGCGTGCTCTCAAGAACTTGAGCATTTCCGTAATCATCAAGGTTTTACCAACATCCGTGTCAAGGATCCTGGCAACACAACATACCACCATGATGAACAACGATGGACGATGCAGATGCATAGGAAGATAACATCAACTCAGATTTCACCCTAGCGAGGCCAAGGAAACAAAATCTGGATGATCGACCGAGAGACATTTAGCACTCCGCTTCTAATGTTCTCCTTGACGTGCTAGTGTAACCCATTCATAGATATGGTTTGATAACTAGAACATCAAGTAAAAGGTCGGACTTCGGAAGCAATACAATCCATAAGGAACAGTTACGGAGGTAAATCCTACGAAATCCTTATGGGGAGGTGGCCAACTTCCTCAAACAAGATACTACAAATAGGTCTTCCGGCTGGGTGTGTTGGCCATGACATCCACTTTACCGGCTATCGAGGGACCAATATTATAGTTCTTGGGAAATGTTCCAACCATCATATCTGCCTGAGACTCAGATCTGGTTGGTGTCAGGATAATCCAGACTTATCGAGTCTAGGAAGAAAAAAGAAAGTTTGCAACACAAATCGACGAGATGACGTTGCGAGATTCTCGGGAAATGAACTATGATAGCAAGCTCCAAAACACGAGCTGGTTCTGCTACACACATGTGAACACGTTGTCCTAGACAAACATTATCACATGGTAGTCTTACAAAAAAAACACTACCGAGTTCTGGTTGGGAACCATCAGCGAGGATATCGAAGTTCTTTCATAAGTCCGGATTAGCTCTTATGAAGATACTCCTTCTCCTTGAACAAATCAGTCAGTGGCTTGGTGTGCTAGGATATACATATGGAATGAAGATGATCAGTCTAACAGACCACAGAATTCTTCGCACGTGCATGACCGACTTGGGATGATTCCAAAGGAGCAAGAACAAACTTTCTCGAATTCACGACGGCAACTTACATCAAAATGCACGTGAATCAAAGGAAGTCACTCCTTTCATCAAACAAGTACTTCATGAGCTAGCATGAAGAAAATGCTTTCAAAAGTTTCCAACACTAACTTAATGTTCAACAACATCATGGAGGAGATAAGGATGTTGTCAATGGGCTCAACAACAATTCATCGGAATTTCCATATCACTGGACTTCCACCATCATGTGAACACGGTGATAGTATTGGTCAGACCCAAAAGATATAATGGTGTATGCTCGAGGGATCAACCACGAGTAAGACAACATTACGAACATCGTTGGTTCTGACTTGATTTGACGATAGCCCACACTCAAATCAAAGGATTGATAAGACAATAGGTCCAGCAACTGATCACAGGGACCAATCGATGAAGATATCATCTTTCTTCAACACACACTACACAAGAATATCCCTTTGGAACGAACTAAGTCAGGCAAGCTTTTATCTTCCAACCCTCCAAGTTGTCGTTTAGCTTAAGCAACTAGCTCAGGGATATCTAACACCGATTCTTGGAGAGAAGGTGGTTCACAAAAAAACCAACTTGATCACGAGCTCAACATAGCGGTCAGGTGACAACCTGGTAATACTTCCGAGAAGATCTTCGGAAATCACGAACCACCGATATGTTACTAAGCTCGAGAACAATCTCGCTTTTGAGAGCAAGACGATATGATCAAATGAGTGAGGACTTGACAAGATCCTAACTCATCAATCGAAGGGTGCACCAGGGAATAAGGACTAGGTAGCACGATCAGTCTTAGAAGGATGATTCAAAAACCAACATGCTAAGAATGAAATTATTATCCTTTAACTACCAAGCAACGAGGTTGCTGGGAGTATTGATTTCACACATCATGATTCACTTGTCGGCACTCCGGCTGCAACAACACGGAACCGAGGAATGAAAAAGGATGGCGAGAAGTATCACTATGTCAAGAATTCGCAAAAGGTGGTGCAATTCTCATGAAATTCCTGTCATAAAGAAGGTAATACTTCAGGGTAGAGAAGACCAGAAGCTGGATTGTAACTTGATCTGCGGAACACAACTACTTTGACCCAATCCTAAATATGGATGAGGTACTGGAGTTTGTTTCTCCTATTCATTCTGAAATAGAATGGTTTGGCGGACCACAAGGGTAATAAGCATCGACGAACGAATGCACGCATACTCTTGACTATCAATTGATAGACGAGGGTCAGAAGACAACTAAAGAGGGACAACTCAAAGGAACATACGATTTTCTGAGTTGTGGATGCATGGTTTAGCATGTCGAACGAATTCCACATATTTCTTCCGGATAACCCATGCAGAAAGGTAGAACTGGCAGAGTCACAATGTAGAATCAATAACCCATCGAGAGCACTCTGATTGTGATCTTTCGATCAGCGAGGAACATCTGCCATAAGCGGTTCATAGTATTTGGAAGAAAGGAATACCACGAACATCGAGGACTAATGCAAAGGTTACTAATAACCTAAAGGAATGAGCAAAGCTATCAACATGAAGCAAGTAGGGTGAATCTCGGGTTCAAAACCCAGGGATAGAAAACCTACTACTAAATAGCATCACGGAATGCTTTCGATAATGACGGCCAGAGTCATCACACTGGAACATAAATCATGGCTAGACTACTAGATGATCCCCTGAGACACCTAGGGTCATAATACTAGCTCCAACATATATGTCAAGGCAATAAAGTACCTCAACTCACTGATTTGTGTGATTAATCTGACCAAAGGCACATCGGAAACAGGAGGAAGGGATTTGCAAATGCATCCGACTATTTAGAAACCTGGGATGACTCGGACAGCATAACGGCTGTAAATGCTCAGAAAAGATTTGAGACATTCACAAAAATGGTGGCATAACCACTTAGAAACACAATATCAAGGTTTCGAGATCAACAGTTAACGTACGGAAGTAGAAGAAACTGAACTCAAGCTTAAATCCAACAATCTATAAGTCTACGGATTAGTAACACGTGATCCTGATAGAAAGAAGAGATAGCCTAGTTCTTAATCCCCGTAGGAAAGATAAGATGACTCAGATCAGAAGGGCATAAAGTATAAGGAGTAAAAGGGCCTTACGTTCCATCCCACAATCAATTCCCTTACATAACTAAAGAATATCTAGACTCAACTTCGACCAGTTTGGCTTGGTAATCCTACAGGCAGTCAAGCTCTGATACCAGCGCTGTCAGGACCCCGACTCAATGCCACATCGATCTAGCATGTAACACCTCATATCACTTTGCGGCCTCACGCACGGTATTCCCACGGGTGTCGCCTTACCTTTGCCCGGGACCGTTTGCGCCTTTTGGCACACGTATATGACAGTGTCGCTAGCATCCATATGATAAGGAGCCCGGGCTGACATGGCTAGTCGTAAACCCAAAGTGGCACAGACTTACTGGGACAGGCATCCATGACCCAGCATCGAACGTGTCGGTCATCAGCGAGTGAATCCAGGCTGTAGCACTGGGCTAGCAGGACTCCGGTGAACCGGGCTGTAGCAGGCTAACAGGACTCCGGTATTCATCGCGTGACATTTCCCCGAAGGAACAGACACAGGAACGAAGAAGGACACATGCCGGCCAGCCTAAGTGTTCCGGAGCAGTAGCAAGCTACCAAGGCTCAATGGAAACACTAGGAGACATTTCCTGGTAAGAGAGGCTACTAAAGATAAACAACTAGATAGTTAGATCCCACACATACCAAGCATTTCAATAACATACACACAATATGCTCGATATGTGCAATACAACATAGCATCACAAAATGACTCTACGACTCAAGTATTTATTCGATAGGCTCCGAGGAGCAAGATATTACAAACAGGGGTCTCACGACCCAACATTCAGAGCATACAAGTCAAAACACAAACGGAAGCTATCATGTCTGAGTACAGACATCTAGAAATGAAAAAGGCTGAGAAGCCTGACTATCTACCAGATCCTGCCGAGGGCTCAAGATCGTAGCTGAGGTAACAAGCTAAACGTCGAAGTCCACGTGGAACTACTAGTGAGACTGAAGTCTCTCTGCAAAAACATAAATTAAGCAACGTGAGTACAAATGTACCCAGCAAGACTTACATCAGATCTATCTACATATGCATCGTTATCAACAAGGGGGTGGAGGAGTTTAACTGCAGCAAGCCAGCTTTGACTCGGTGGCTATCCTGAACTACGACTGCAAGTAACTCTTTTGAGGTGGCGCACACGAGTCCACATATTCACCATATCAATACACCACTATGGATCCGCTCCCGTCTCCCTACGAGAACGCCATCCATAGCACTCACGCTTATCTTGCGTATTTTAGAGTATCCACTTTCACTTGTCTATGAACTGTACAAGGGGTCCACGTTTCCATATCCGAGGAATCCGGCTATTCGAATAGATGATGTTAACCCTGCAGGGGTGTACTTCTTCACACACGCTTTCGCCACTTATCGCCCTGTACACTTCATGTACCTCGGCAACCTTCAAGCGGAAGCCGGGCGAGGGTGTCAGCCACGACCTGACTAACCGAACAAGTCTCTAGTCCAGGTTTATCGCCTATTCGGGTTCCATCCGCAAGGAGATCCGGCCGGGGTGTCGCTTACGGCCCCAAACGATGTGTGCAGGGTTCCCAAGCCCACCAACCGGGTGCCACTTGGTACACCGGGCCACTGTGCCTAGTCTGTCCCAAGCCCACCTGTACCGGGTGCCACTTGGTAGACTACTAACACTACCTACAAACACCAGAAACTAGTTGCAACTCCTGGACAGAGATCATGTTGATTAATAAGTCGAGAGAGCTTGGAGCGCCCGGAGCCCAATGTGTGGTAGTAACTGATCATGGATCACAACACAGAACTCAGTTCCTGAGGACGGCTGCAATGAGACAACCCACCATGTACTCCTACATGGCCTCTCACCGCTACCTTTACCAAATCGTGTTCACACACTTAGCTCACGCACATTGGGACATGTTCACACGCCTCTGATTCATCCCCGATGAATCAGACCTGACTCGACTCTAAGCAGTAGCAGGCATGACAAACAAGCATGAATGAGTAGGCACATCAGGGCTCAAACAACTCCTACTCATGCTAGTGGGTTTCATCTATTTACTGTGGCAATGACAGGTCATGCAAAGGATAAAGGGTTCAGCTACCGCAGCAAGTATCAAATATGTCGTTGTTGTCCTAATGCAGTAAAAGAGAGCAGGAGCGAGAGAGTGGGATTTTATCGGAATGAACAAGGGGGTTTTGCTTGCCTGGCACTTCTGAAGATAATATAGCTCTTCATCGGTGTCATCGATCACATCGTCGGTACACGTCTATCGAGAGGGGACAATTACCGGCAAATACAGAAAAACACGATCAATGCAATGCACAATATGATGCATGCTATGACATGGCAATATGAATGTGTTTTGGGCTAATGCACCTAAAACCAGATTAAATGAAGTTGGTTTGAATCCAAGATTCAAATTCAAACTCCATATGTGATTATTCAAATGCCATTCAATTCATTTGCCCTAAACAGTAGTGATAAGTTGTTCTAACATGCATGAAAATGGTACAGATGGATTCCTTGAATTTTTCTGATAATTTTTCATATATAAATTATTTAATTTGGAGTTACGGTTAATTTTCTATGATTTTTAGAAGTTTTAGATATTTTCTGGAATTTCCTGAATATAATAAAATAAACTAAATTCCAGAAAATGGATATTGCGTCAGCATGACGTTGGCATGACGTCAGCAAGTCAACGGGCGCCGTCCAGGTCAAACTGACCTGTGCGCCCTGCATGTCAGTGTCTGGACTAACTAAACTAATTAAAATTAACCCTAACTAATTTGGTTAGCCGGGCGGGGCCCGCATGTCAGTGTAATTAGTCTAACTAATTTTTTGTTAACACTAATCCTAACCTAATTAACAGGCCGGCCCCACCTGTCATGGACACAGGGGGGGGGTCCCGCCGTGGTCAACGTGGGTCAAACCAAACGCGGCTTGACGCCGGCGAGGCCAGCCGCGGTGGCGAGCCTCGGGTTTTGCCCACAGGGCTCGGTTTGGCGCGTGGAGCACAGCTTCGGGATGCGGACGCTCGTCCGCATCCAACTGTGGTGGTGGCGCGGCCGGAAAGTGGCCGGAGTGGTGCCGGCGACGAGCTCGGCGGCGGCCGAAGCTCGGGTGCAAGTGGGGATGGGGCTGCGGTGCGCAAACAAGCGCGGCGAAGTGCCACGGAGGCTCTACGCGATGCGGGGAGCGCGTTGGGCGCATGCCCGGGACCAAATGGTCACCGGAGCATCACCGGCGACGAGTGCGGCGGCTGCGAAGGTTCGGCCATGGCGGGGCTACAGCGTAGAGAGCGGGCGCGACCAGGGGAGAAGGGGGAGACGATGCGGGTGCTCACAGCGCGTCCGATGGCATCGTCGGCGAGGTCGGGGGCGGTCGGGTTGCTGCGAATCGACGACGACGGCTGTCGGTGCAGAGGACGAAGGCAACAACGATGACGGCGCTGCGGGGCGCTCCGGCGTCGTTTGTCTTAGCGAAGATGAAGAGCAGGTCACGGTGGAGCTCCTGGACCGCTCGAGAGGACGAGGGGGAGGCGATAGCCGCGGTGGTGCTCGTCGGTAGCGTCGGCGCGGTCCGGTGAGGTGGGGAACAGCAAGGGAGAGAGAGCCAGGGAAGGGGAGAGAGCTCCAGGGAAGAGAGGAAGGGCTGGACGGCTCCGGGCGGCTGCGTGGCATCTTCAGAGGAGTCGAGGCACGGGCAGGCAGCCTGGAGGTGGCGCGGCGAGCGTCAGGCACGCAGCTGCTTCGGTGCGAGGGGAGGAAGACGACAGGGGGGGTAGCGGTGGCGGGCTGGGCCGTGCTGCTGGGCCAGGTGGGCTACCAGGTGAGCGCCAGGTAATGTTTCTCTCCCTCTCTCTGTTTTTCCTATTTCTGTTCTGTTTTATTTAATTGGCACTGAATTTTAATTCAAACAGAATTCAAAAACAATGCCAAAACTCCCCTGGATATTTTTAAGTCACTTAATGGACTTCTCCACACATAACAAAAATATCTCAGGTCATTTGAAAATATATTCATTATATATTATGAATATAACTCCAAATTCAAATAAAATATTGATTTAAAATCAGAGCCCAATAATTCCTTAGAAAGGTCCCAAAATTTTGGTTTGATTTATAAGTCTTGCCAAAATTGTCAGAGCTATTTCTATGGCATTTTGGATTTACTGATTGCAATTTTAGGGTTTCTTGCCCCTCTTTATCTAGGGTTTTGAGGCTTCCAAAATTCCTCAGTTCAAGTTTCAGAATTTAAACATGATGCACACATGAAGCTAACCTAGAGCATTACCAGAAGCTAGGAATGTGATACTCGTGGATTTTCCTCGAGCATACACCGTTATATCTTTTGGTTCTTTCCAATGCTATCACTTGATCTCATAATTATGGAATTCCATTTATATGGAAATCCCGATGACTTGTTGTTGAGCCCATCAGCAACATTTTATCTCCTCCATATTTAAAATGAACATCCGGCTAGTGTTGGGAACTTGTGTAAGCATTATCTTCGTGTTCCGTTCATGAGGTATATGTTCGGACGAAAGAAGTGACTTCCTCTAATCTACGTGCACTTGGTGTAAGTTGCCTCCGTGGATTCGAGAGAGACAATGTTGCTTCCTTTGGAATCATCCCAAATCGGTCATGCATATGTGCGAAGTATTCTGTGGGTTGGAGACTTGCAACCTTCATTCCACATGTATCCCTAGCACACCAAGCCACTGATTGATTTGTTCCGGATAAAGGAGTCTGTTTTAAAGTGAATACTTTAGATTACCGCGCGGAGACTTTGATATCATTAATGATGGTTCCCCACCCGAACTCGGTAGTGTTTCATTGTAAGACTACTATGTGGTCATGCTTGTCTTGGACAGCGTGTTCACATGTGTGTAGGAGAACCAACTCATGTTTTGGGGATTACTATCGTAGTTCATTCCACGAGAATCTCGCAACGTCATCTCGTCGATTTGTGTTGCAAACTTTCATTTTCCTTTCTAGACTTGATGAGTCTGGAATATTCCAACACCAACCAGATCTGAATCTCAGGCAGATGTGATGGTTGGAACATTTCCCAAGAACTATAATATTGGTCTCTCAGTAATCCGGTAAGTGGATGTCGTGGCCAACGCACCCAACTGGAAGACCTATTATTGTAGTGTCTTGATTGAGGAAGTGGGCCACCTCCCCATAAGGATCTCGCAGGATTTACTTATGTAGTTATTCCTTATGGATTCTTGAGCTCCCGAAGTCCAACCTGTTACTTGATGTTCTAGATACTAAACCATTTCAATGAATGGGTTATGCTAGCACATCAAGGAGAACTTTAGAAGCGGAGTGCTAAATGTCTCTCGGTCGATCATCCAGATTTCGTCCCCTTGTCCTTGCTAAGGTGAAATCCGAGAAGGTGTTATCTTCCTTTGCATCTGCATCGTCCATCACCGTTCATCATGGTAGTATGTTGTGTTGCCAGGATCCCTGACACGGGTGTTGGTAAAACCTTGATGAATATGGAAATGCTCAAGTTCTTGAGAGCACGCGCAAGCTCTAGGTTTTATCGTCGGCATTAATTGCATGCTCTCAGTTTCCTCGGTTATGCTATAACCCTTTCAAACAGTGGAGTCACTCTCTACTGATGGGGTTCCTCCCCAGTTACTAGAGTCATTCCCAGCATTTGCACCTTGTTCCTAGCTTGCACCGCCATTGTGCCATCCTACTATGGACCACCTTTCTCAGTAATTACTGATCGGGATCATCCTCAAAGTGATCCTACCATGGGTTCCATCCATTTCCGATGATAAACAAAATCATCCCTTGCATTGTCTTCAACAAGGTAATCCACATCATACATTCTAGTCTGGCATGTCATTCCTTCGCACTCCGCCAAGCGATTGTTGTGATTTGCCTTAAGCTGATATAAAGAGTCCCAATGATCTCTATATCAAAGGTAATTCTTTTTGCCACTTAAAGTAATAATTCTATGAATCACCTCCTCTAAGATGTTCAGTTACGGTATCATATCATGGCAACTCAACTCCTCGCTACGTTGACAACCATTCACCACCTTCTTAAGTGTGGAATTATTGTCTACCTAGCGCATCCTCGTCATCTGTTCCACTCCATCCCTCTAGATGTGTGCTTCGTGTCTTAGCTCGAGAGATGTTGCTATGTCTCATCCCGTGAGTTGATCCTAAGTTGTTTGAGCTTCAAGAAGATCGATCCTTTTAGAGTTCTTCCTTTCCTCTTGTTGTCACGTTAATTGGAGTCCTCAGAGCAAGACTTTGAGACAATGACGGTGATCGAATCAATGTTCTTATGAAGTGCAACCTGGGTCGTGAAGACCATGTTAATTTGCATTCTCCCTTCATCTTACCCTCACAACTTGAATCTCGGGACGAGATTCTTGTTTAGTAGGGGTGAGTTGTCACATCCCTAGATTTGGTTTGCACTAGGCTAGCCCTTCATGTGTGCATCATGTTTAAATTTCAATGAATTTGAAATGGGGATTGCCCAAACCCTAGCATCAAAGGAATTCATTAGGTTCAACTAAAATTTTCTTAGTGATTCCAAATGGTTTTTAAAAATGTTCATCATTTCTGGATAATGCTGGAATCAATAACCAGAGGTGTTGCACATTTTTCCATGACATATTTGGGCTCTGAATTAAATCATATAGTATTTGAATTTGGGCATTTAAATGCTAGTAAATATTTTAAATGTCCAAATAATCCTAAATTGAAATGTCCCATGTTGGATATATTCTATACAGTGGGCATGTGCAGTTTGGTGATTTTTGAAAGGGTCTAGGTATTTTTAGAAAAGCCCTAAAGATTACAAAAAAAAATAGAAAAACATAAATAAAAGAGAGAGAGAGAGCAAACTCACCTGGACTTACCTGCAGCCCACCTGACCCAGCACCGTAGCAGCCCAGCCCAAAGTGGCAGCACCGTCTTCTTCCTCCTCTGCCAGGAGGACAAACAGGTGTGTGGCGAGCGCCGACGCTGCCCCGGCCACCTCCTGCTTCCCTGGCCCCTCCTAGCGACGCCACGATGACGCCCCGTGTCCCCTCGCTCCTCTCCCTCACTCGCTGCACCCTCTCCCCTCCCCTGGCTCTCTCCCTTGAGCTCATCCGAGCGCAGCCGTCACCGTGGACCAGCGCTCGCACGGCCGCAGCCATCCCCAAGCCTCTCTGACACGCCCTCGAGCTCCGCCGTTCCGCCCTCGTCCTCCTCCTCGTCTCACACGACCAGAAGAGCCCCGACGCGCCGTCCCCGCCACCTTCTTCCTCCTTCCGCCAAGGAGATCACCGGTGATTTTCCGCCGTCACCGAGCCTTCCCCGATCACGCCGAGGCCACCTCTGCACTCGCCGTGAGCCCCTCTTCCTCTCCCCTCTTCTATCCAGCTCGCACTCGCCCCCTAGCTTCATTTCCCACGAGAGATTCTCGCCGCCAGCCATGGCATAGCCATGGTCACAGCCACCGCAGCTCGTTCCCGAGCCCACTGTCGTGCTCAACACGATCTCATGAGCCCATAGACACCCACAGCGCCTACTCCCGTGCTCTGTAGCGCCACCCTGAGATTGCCCGAGCTACTACCGCCGCCAAAGCTCGTCGCCGGCGCCACTCCGGCCACTCCCTGGCCACGCCACCACCACGGTTGGATGCGGACGAGCGTCCGGATCCCGTAGATGTGCTTCGCGTGCCAAACGGCGCTCTGTAGGCGAATCCCGCAGCACACCGCCGCGTCTGGACTCGCCGGCGGCTAAACGCCGGTGACCGCTGACCCGTTGACCGGCGTGGGTTAACCCCACTGCCCAGTTTGACTTCCCCCTCTCTCTCACTGACTTGCGGGCCCTGCCCGACTAATTATTCTAGTTAGCACTAATTAACTAGTTAAGTTAGTTACTATAGTCACTGACTAGTGGGCCCTGCCCAGTTAGTTAGGGCTAACTAACTTAGTTAGTTGACTGGGTCACTGACCAGTGGGGCCCACTAGTCAGGTTTGACCTGGTCGATGCCTGTTGACCTGCTGAGGTCAGAGTGACCTAATGCTGACGTAGTAAACATTTCATGGAATTAAAATAAATCAGAAATGATTTATAAATTTTAGAAAATGATCTAAACTTCTAAAATTCATAGAAATTCAACCGTAACTCCAAATTAAATAATTTATATATTAAAAATGATCAGAAAAATCCAATCTATCCATCCGTACTAGTTTATGCATAATAAAGAAACTTAACCTTGCTATTTTGTGCAAAACATGTTAAGGCACTTTTTACATTCATAAAATAAGTTTGGGATTGAACCTTAGGTTCAAAATTACCCAAACCCATCTGATTATAGTTGCATTAGCCCAACACACTCATTTTGCCATGTCATGATCATGCATCATATTGTGCATTGCATTGATTGTGTTCCTTTCTGTGTTGCCACTATTTGTCCCCTCTCGATAGACGTGATACCGACGATGAGATCGATGACACTGATGAAGACTCAATGCTATCTTCAGAAGTGCCAGGCAAGCAAAAAACCCTTGTTCATTCCGATACAATCCCACTCTCTCGCTCCTGCTCTCTTTTACTACATTAGGACAACAACGATTCAATTGTTACTTGCTGCGGTAGCTGAACCCCTTTATCCTCTGCATGACCTGTCATTGCCAGAGTAAATAGATGAAACCCACTAGCATGAGTAGGAGTTGTTTGAGCCCTGTTGTGCCTACTAATTCATGTTTGTTTGTCATGCCTGCTACTGCTTAGAGTTGAGTCAGGTCTGATTCATCGGGGATGAATCAGAGGTGTGTGAACATGTCCTACTGTGTGTAAGCTAAGTGTGTGAACACGATTTGGTAAAGGTAGCGGTGAGAGGCCATGTAGGAGTACATGGTGTGTTGTCTCATTAAAGCCGTCCTCAGGAACTGAGTTCTATGTTTGTGATCCATGAAACAGTTACTACCACGCATTGGGCCCGAAACCAATGGACCCTCTCGGCTTCTTAATCACCCTTGTCCTCTGTCCAGGAGTTGCGAGTAGTTTTTGGTGTTTGTAGTATGCTGGAGGCCGTGGGCAGCGCTGACCGGAGAGGTGGGCTGTGATGTGGTAGGCACGTGGCACGGTGTACCGGGCGCCCGTTTGGTGTGTCGGGAACCCTGCACACATCGTTCGGGACCATATGTGGAAACGTCGGCCGGACTCCCTGCGGATGGAACCTGAATAGGCGATAAACCTGGACTAGAGACTTGAGTGTTTAGGTAGGTCGTGGCCGACACCCTCGTTGGGCTTCCGCTTGAAGGTTGCCGAGTACATGTCATGTAAACGGCGGTAAGTGGTGAGAGCGTGTGTGAAGAAGTACACCCCTACAGGGTTAACATCATCTATTTGAATAGCCGTGTCCGCGGTAAAGGACTTCTGTGTTGCTTGTACAGTTCATAGACAAGTGAAAGTGGATACTCTAAAATACCCAAGATAAGCGTGAGTGCTATGGATGGCGTTCTCGTAGGGGGACGGGAGCGGATCCATAGTGGTGTATTGATATGGTGAATATGTGGACTCGTGTGCGCCACCTCAAAAGAGTTACTTGCAGTGGTAGTTTAGGATAGCCACCGAGTCAAAGCTGGCTTGCTGCAGTTACACCCCACCATCCCCTTTGTTGATAATGATGCATATGTAGTTAGTTCTGATGTAAGTCTTGCTGGGTACATTTGTGCTCACGTTTGCCTATTTTATGTTTTTGAAGAGACTTCCGTCTCACTAGTAGTTCCGCGTGGACTTCGATGTAGATAGTCAGGCTTCTCAGCCTTTTTCATTTGTAGTTGTTTGTACTCAGACATGTTAAGCTTCCGCATGTGCTTTGACTTGTATATTCTGAATGCTGGGTCGAGAGACCCATGTTTGTAATATCTCGCTCCTCGGAGCCTATTGAATAATATACTTGAGTTGTAGAGTCATGTTGTGATGCCATGTTGTATTTGCACATATCGAGCATATTGTGTGTATGTTATTGAAATGCTTGGTATGTGTGGGATATGACAATCTAGTTGTTTATCCTTGGTAGCCTCTCTTACCGAGAAATGTCTCCTAGTGCTTCCACATGGTAGCTTGCTACTGCTCCGGAACACTTAGGCTCTCCAGCATGTGTCATTCTTCGTTCCTGTGTCTGTCCCTTCAGGTAAATGTCACGCGATGAATACCGGAGTCCTGTTAGCTCGCTACAGCCCGGTTTACCCAAGTCCTGCTAGCCCAGTGCTACAGCCCAGATTCACTCGTTGATGACCGACACGTTCGTTGATGGGTCATGTATGCATGTCCCTGTAAGTTAGTGCCACTTTGGGTTCACGACTAGCCATGTCAGCCCGGGCTCCTTGTCATATGGATGCTAGCGACACTATCATATACGTGTGCCAAAAGGCACAAACGGTCCCGGGCAAGGTAAGGCGACACCCGTGGAATACCGTGCGTGAGGTCGCAATGTGATATGAAGTGTTACATGCTAGATCGGTGTGGCTTTGAGCCAGGGTCCTGACACTCGTCGTCCTCATCATGATCATCATCTCCCTCTTTCTTGTCGCAGCCTCGAGCAGGCCTCTCTTGTTGCTTCTCCTTGCCATGCCGACCCCCTCGACCAGCGCACTTCTTGTCAAACCCCTCAGTATCATCCTAGCCCTTCTCTTTGTATCGTCTTTCATACTCAGCCTTCTGCCTCTCCACAAGCTGCTGAACTTGCCGGTAGTTTTGGAGGTCATGGCCTTTGGTGCGATGGATCTTGCAATATTGCTTGTCGGAGCCCTCCGGCTTGTCGACAGCCCTCCGGCTTGTCGACAGCCACCAAGGCCTCACAGGCAGCGCACCAGGCATCCTCCTTGCCGGGGTCATCAACCTTGGCCTTCTTGGCGGTGCCATGGTTGCCGGATTCCTCGACGGCAAGCACAGTCTTGCCCTTGCGCTTCCTGTTGCGTCGTCGGCCCTTCTTTTCCGCGGCGACGACATCTTCATCTCCAGAGTCGCTACCCCCGCCGGCATCTTTGCCGGGGTACTTCCTTCCTTCTTCAGCTCGAGAACATCTGTCGGCCAAAACATAAAGCTCGGCAACATTCATAACCATCTTCATCACCAGCTCTTCACGCATCTTGCGATTGCGCATGTTCTGATGAAACGCGCCGATGATAGCGGCAGGATGAACATCTGGGATGTTGTACTGCACATGGTTCAATCTCTGTATGTATTTGCGCAAGCATTCGCCATCCTTCAGGGGGATGAGATGCAAATCACTTGCCTGGCCAGGAGCCGTGTGGCCCCCAGTAAAGGCGCCAACAAACTCGTGTCACAGATTCGACCAAGAGGAGATGGAATCTACTGGCAGGTGCATCAACCATGACCTGACGTTGGGCTTGGGCACCAATGGGAAGTAGTTGGCGAGCACCTTACAATCCCAAGCCACGACAGCTTGCATCACGATGTTGTAAACGCTCAGGAACTCAGACGGATGAGTCTTACCATCCTACTTCTCCGGGACCTATGGTTTAAACGTGTGGGTAGTGGGCCACTGGAACTGTCGCAACTCACGGGTAAAAGCTGGACAACCTACCTCGTAAGGCAAGTCACCAGAATCCCCCGGCGCAGGCATGTACACAGTGGGTCCTGCACGCCTATCAGATTGATAGCATGCTTCTCATCGCTGCTGAATGGTGGTTCAAGCGTCCTCTTTGATCTGTTCCTGAAGAACTTGACGTTGGTCGCGATGAGCTCGTGGATCGAACGACGTCGTGGATACATCATCATGGGTATCGACCCGGCGAGCTGGCGACCGCTGCTGTCGTGGTGGAAGGGAGTGCACCGTGGTTGCAGCGCCTCCGACCCTTCCACTACCGGCACGCGCCGGCTCGGTGGACCGGCGCCGCGAAGGACTTGCCTCCTGGTGGCCATCCTTATTGGCGTGGCCAATAAGGCTCTAGATAGCAGCCCTCCACTCTTCTTGCTTCTCCGCAGCAGGAGGAAAGTCGAGGAGTAGCAGCGCTCGTGCCAACGCCTCTGCTCGCATAGGTGGTAGAGACAAGCGCGAGGAGCGGGAGGTGCTCAGACTTCTAACTATGTTAGAAGGAGCACCATCACAGTTCCGCGGCCGTGCACCATTTTCACCAGCATCTTGCAGTGCATGCCGGCCCTGCGTATCTCGAGAATGATGCTGAGGGCTCTTTCTGCGGCGACTCCTGGGGTCACCAACGTCGTGGCGCTGCTCGTCGCACACGACTTGGGAGGACCATGGCGCATGCGTCGGCGGCGGCGTCTCAGAGGTCGCCTTTCCACCCTTGGAGGTCCCCGTGTCGCCCGTAGGCAGTACGGCCTCATCCTTGGATGCGGTGGTGCACGGGTCATCATTGCGGCCGCGGACGATGCCGCTCGCCTGGCTCTGGTTACCTGAATGGCGTGGGTGCTCGTGATCTCCACCGCCACCAACTTCTACCCGTCACCCGTCCGTGTTCACATGGGCAGATCGGCCACAGACGAACCGATCACCCTAATCGTCTTCTTCTTTGGAGACATGGTGATGAAGAAAGTGATACGCTAACTGCTAGACCAGGTTTCCACAACCTCTCCACCCCTACCTGGCGCGCCAAAGATGTCAGGGAAACGACACCTATGGGATCCCGTGGATCCCTTCTACGGTTGGCAGGGAAAAGGGAGTGCACAAAGAGAGGGTCTAGCGCTCAACACTATGAATTTTTACCCAGGTTCGGGCCGCTGAGAAGCGTAAAACCCTATTCCTGCTTTGAGTGTATATTGAGTGTTCTTGAGCTTCGACTAGCTGTTATGCATGCAAACTGGGCTAGAAAGTCCAAGAAATGTCCAAATCCTCCTCTAGTATGCCTTGGGCCTCCTTTTATACCAAGGGGCTACCATAGTGGCGAGCAAGCATACATGAGGTGTAAAGCTACTACACTATTCGTGCTTATCACTGACGTCTTAGGACAAAAGTATTAAATGTGCCACTTACGTGCCCCCCTAACTTTATCGGGGACGGAAATAGAGCCCGTCCCGTCCGTCGCCGCCTCACTCCGTCTTGACACACATCCAAGATGACGCAGCATGCAGCGCCAAGCTGACTAGCTAGCCGCTGCGCCGGAGCGGTGGCAGGATCTTCACAAAGATCTGCATGCCACCACGCAGGTGCTTGCCTGGTTGGGAGGCTAGTCTCTGTGCTGGAGCCTTACCGTGGCCTCGCAATTGTCCCCGACAAGAGACTTGCCGGGGCCTCGCAGTCGTCCCCGGCAAGAACCTTGTTGGGAACGTCGTCTTCTGGTCTTCATGAATATCTGCATGCCACCATTCTTCACAAAGTTATGCATGCTACTATGCATGTGCCCCTGATTCTTGGTCCTGATGTTGTCGATGGTGTCAAAGCTCTCAACCTCAAGGGTGGTGGCTTTGTCAGCCCTTTGCAAGCCGTCCCGACAAGGATCTTTGTCGGTGTCAAAACCGGTGGATCTCGGGTAGGGGATCCCGAACTGTGCGTCTAGGCGGATGGTAACAGGAGACAAGGGACACGATGTTTTTACCCAGGTTCGGGCCCTCTCGATGGAGGTAAAACCCTACTCCTGCTTGATTAATATTGATGATATGGGTAGTACAAGAGTAGATCTACCACGAGATCGGAGTGGCTAAACCCTAGAATCTAGACTATGGTATGATTGTTGTTCGTCCTACGGACTAAAACTCTCCGGTTTATATAGACACCGGAGAGGGCTAGGGTTACACAGAGTCGGTTACAATGGGAGGAGATCTTCATATCGTATCACCAAGCTTGCCTTCCACGCCAAGGAAAGTCCCATCCGGACACGGGATGGAGTCTTCAATCTTGTATCTTCGTAGTCCAGGAGTCCGGCCGAAGATCATAGTCCGGCCGAAGATCATAGTCCGGCCATCCGGACACCCCCTAATCCAGGACTCCCTCAGTAGCCCCTGAACCAGGCTTCAATGACGACGAGTCCGGCGCGCAAGTTGTCTTCGGCATTGCAAGGCGGGTTCCTCCTCCGAATATTTCATAGAAGATGTTGAACACCAGGGTAGTGTCCGGCTCTACAAAATAAGTTCCACATTCCTTCGTAGAGAGAATAATATTTGTATTAATCGGATATGCTGACATATTCCGTGGCGTGACATCATGCCACAGCCAGGCTCTTTATTTATTTTATTGTTCCACCTCAGCGCGTCTAGCAAGGCGGTTTCCTTGGCACGTCTTGTCAAAGCAAAGATCGTGTCCCCTTATTTCGGGATTCTCATCAATACGGGTGTGGGTAACCCAACCGTGACTTAGGTATGACTCCCCAATTGAAAGAGAGTCTCAAACTGTTACGGGGAGGGCTCTTGGTATTCACCTCCTTTATAAAGTAACTGAGGCCCGGCTCCCTTCTTCTCAAACCAATCAAATCCGCTCCTCGCTTCGAGTTCCAACACCCAAAGCTCTAGTTTTAGGCGCTTCGGATCTCCGAAGATGTCCGGCTCCGACCTACAAGGCCGGTGGATGTCTTCCTCCATTACGGAAGAAGATGTGCGAAAGCTAAGAGATGCCAGGTATCTAACCAGTGAAATCTCGCATAGACTGCCTACTCAAGGACAAGCGGTCCCCGCTCCCCAGCCCGGTGAAAGCTTGGTGTTCGCGTCTCACTTCCTTCGGGGGCTAGGCTTCCCAATCGATCCCTTTGTGAGAGGGCTTATGTATTACTACGGGCTGGAGTTCCACGACCTAGCTCCGGAGTCCATCCTCCAGATCTCATCATTCATTGTCGTGTGCGAGGCCTTCCTCCATATCACCCCTGACTTCGGATTGTGGCTAAAAAATTTCAAAGTGGAACCGAAAATGATCGAGGGGCAGCACGCTGAGTGCGGAGGGGCTATAATAAGCAAGATGGATGACGCTCCATGGCCCGAAGGCTCTTTTCAAGAGGAGCTCGGCTTATGGCAACGGGACTGGTTTTACATCACAGCCCCTAGGGGCACCACATGGGTGGCACCGCCTACTTTTCGCTCGAGTCCCCCACCACGGCTGGCATCATGGGTTAATGAAGGACTTATCTGGGGGTCGTCAAAAGACGTGTCCTTGCTGCAGGGCCGTATTCGAGATCTCCTTGAAAGAGATATCAATCTGACCGTGGTGGCGCAAGTCATGGTGATTCGCCGCACACTGCCATGCAAACGTCGACCTCTCCGCCTGTGGGAATTCAATCCTGAGGGACCACGAGTCCTACAACACTTCATGGGAATGACGCCCATGGAGATGTACAAATTGTTCTTCGGATCACAAGCTAGGTGTCCGGATCTGTCCGAGGACGCTGGTCTGAGCTTCAACCACCCATATGCTAAAGTAAGTAGCTCCATATTTGCACATACCATCCATATTTCTATCAAATCTACCCTTTAGCAGAGTTTCCCTTTGAACAGGAGTGGACAGCAAAGGCTAAGCTTATCAGGTGTCCAGCCCCCTTGCCCGAGACCGTGCCGAATCCCATGCTGACCAGGATGCTGGAGGCTGTGCCGTTGGCGGAGGGAAAAGTGGGGGACCAAGGAGCTACTGCCTCCACGAAGGAGGCCGTCAGGAAGGGAAGAATCGAAAATTCTCCCGACCAAGGAAAGAAAAGGACTGCCTCTGAGGACCCGGAGGTGATAACCTCAAAATGGGGAAAGAAATCTTCGTCAGAGGGTTCGGCACCGGTGGACGCTTCAGCCGAATCGCCCCCTAAAGGGGACCCGCTCTCCCCCGAGGCGTAAGTGAGGGGAGGGGTTCCATAATGAATCACATTCATGTTTTATTCCTGAGGAAAATAACCGAAGCATTATCTTGCAGTTCGGATCTCAACCCTTCTCAGCAGAGCTCATCTTCAGGGCATCTTCATCCAGAGATGATAGAGAGCGAAATGCCTCCCCTTGTTCCCCCGTCCTACGAGGCTGGCGACCCTGAGGTATCGTCCTGGAGGGCTTTTCCAAGTCCGGACCCTGGGAAAGGTCGTCAGACTAGTCCGACACCCTCTTGCGCGCTAGCAGAGGTGCTGAAGGATCTGCTTGGTAGGGCGTCCATCTCAGAAGAACACCGTATGTTGATGGATACGGTGATTAGAAGGATTTCATCCGCAGAAAGTGGATTGTACGAAGCTGCCAGGAGTTTACTAATAGGCTTTGAGGTATGTAAAAATGTGTACCTTTTGGTAAAGCCGCATATTAAATGTGCCCTGTATGAATGGTATCCCCTGAGACTCTGTGTGTCGTCATGAATGAAGGCGCACAGAGGATCATAATCCCAGGTATAATATGTCGCTTATTTCATGAAGGTGGCAAGGCGCTCGGTGGCTAGCCGGACTGATGAATCTGGCAAACTAAAGCGGCAACTTGACGTGGCCGATGCCGACATCACGCTTGTAAATAAGCGGCTAGACGAGGCTCAAGGTATGTTCAAAAGACACCCAGTAATAGGAGCTTGATGCTCGGGCCTTATATATATACTTGATGTAGATGGTGCTGCTGCCGTGGAGAACCTTCGGGCGGAACTTGCCCGAGCCAAGGAGCAAGCAAGGAAAAGTGATGCGGCTGCCCTTAAAGCGGCTGAAGAGCTAAAAGCCGAACAGGCTGCTCACTGCCAGAGCAACAAGGAAATGGCCGAGATGGCCATAGAATTGAGGGATGCTACCGACCGCTGTAGATTGCTTGAGCAAGAAGATAGGGCGGCTCAGAAAGATCTTGAAAAGATCATGGCCGAAGCCAAGGATACTCGCTCTGCCATGAGAGCGATGAAGGAGGAGCTGCATCAGGCCGGAGACATCATGGGTGGAAATCCTTATATGCTGCGGATGAAGTTCGGACACCCCAAGTATGCTCCATTAGACCGGCAGTGGAGTTTGGACAATGCTTATCTGGATTTGGCCGCAAGTGCGGTGGACGCGACCGAACACTTCCGCAGCCGAGGTGACCATAAATTGGAAGAGCTTTTTTGGTCGCAGTACCACAATCCAGAGCGCCCATTGTCAGTCTCCGACCGTTTAGTCGCCTGGCCGGAGCTGAACAGATTATCCGGACTCACCATGAAATTTGTTGCGAGTCATCTGTGGCCGGAGAAGCCGGAGCCGAAGAGCTATTTTGGCTTGGTGCAGCAATTTCTTGGTTCGGTGCTGCATGCTGATGCAATGAAGAGGTCGGCGTGCATAGAGGGCGCACAGATGGCTCTTGCCCGTGTCAAGACATACTGGGCAGATATGAAAGCCAGTATTGTTGCGTCCCAAGATTCGGGCGAAAGCCGAGTACCTGCCAAGCACTATTTTGAGGAAGTTCTTCCTGGCGCTCGTATAATAGAGTCGCAGTGCTCGAAGGATGCTGCGTTCGAATAGATTATACAATTTGTAAGACGAATTGTGTTTTTATGACAAAAGCTTTTTTATACTTTTGCTTGCAAGAATCATGATACCTCCTGTGCGGCCGTTTAATGTATATATTTGTATATAACCTGAAAGATGGCAGTCGTTGGCATCAGCCCCCACGCATAGAATGCGGGGGTGTTCACAAAAAGGCGTCTGTTCACACTTAATCCAACATCTTGGTCCTATAAAGGAGGTGGTGGCGCGGCGAACTAGGCCACCGGACTATGATGCTTTATCACTTTCACTTAGCCATATGAGTTTGACAGTGGGACTACTGAATAGCCCCCAGGGGCACCGCGCTCGCCCGAATTCGGGGCGCGAGTGTGCCTGACCGGGAAGCGGCCCTTCGTTAATGCGGAGGAATCCTAAAGATTCCGAAAGTCATCGAGTGGTTGACCAGTCTCTCACTATATCAGGACAGTCAGTTTTCGGCTTTCTCTACTGAGGTGCTCACCCGGCCAAACCGGGGCACAATCGCAGTAGTTCTCCTGGTGCCACGTTAGCCGATATAACGGAACGTAAGGCAGCAGAACACAAGAGCCGGGCAAACCCAACATTTGACCAAAGACATGATTCAGAGCTAATGCATATAGGGCCAAACTCGCGACGCCGAACACTCCCTAAGGTGTTCGGTCTTTATGAAGACGGGCCGATATAGAGCCCTTGGTAAAAAAGCCCCTAGTGTCCAAGTATGTGCAAAAAAATTCTGACGTGGCCACATGCCAAGACGCCCGCCTCCTCCTCGGCTATAGAGAAAACCAGGGGATGTTATCAACAAGAGACAGTAAAAAAGGTTTACGCAGGGTCTTAATCTGAAAAGAATCCTTGGAACGGGTCCCTGCTGCACGTCTGCGCCTGTGTCTCCGTCATGCCGTATCCTGGACGGGCGTAGCACGATGCTCATCTGCGAAAGAGAGGAACTTAGTAAAAAAGAAGCGTGCGAGAAATCTATATCGAAATAAACAAAATATAGTTGGAGCAAGAGTTTGGCCGTATTGTCTCCGGGCATGAGCACACGGAGCCCCTTGCACTAGGGCATGCGGTAATTTAAGCGTGTTGGCGCCGGACTCGTCGAGGCGTGTCTGGGATAGTAGGGCTGGATTTGTGGGCGGCTGCCTAGGCAACCGCACCCCTGCCCGTACTTTGGGGGTCAATTTATGTTCCCTTGTAATGAGATGATGCCCTCTGGACCGGGCATTTTAAGTGTAAGGGATGCGTAGTGCGGTATTGCGTTAAAGCGGGCGAAAGCTTCACGTCCCAGTAGCGCTTGATAGCGACTTACGAATGGGCGATGTGGAATGTTAGCTTTTCACTTCGGAAGTTGTCGGGTGATCCGAACGTGACTTCTAACGTAAGGGAACCCATACTTGGGGTATCCCAACCTGGCGTTACTCCTTGAAAGGAAGTGTTGCCGAGGTGGATTGCGACTGGGTGTACCCCAAGTTTGCGGACTGTGTCCTGATACAACAGGTTCAAGTCGCTGCCGCCGTCCATAAGGACATTTGTAAATTGGAGTCCGTTAATGATTGGATTTAAGACCAAGGCAGTCCAGCCTGCGTTCTGGTCTCCTCTAGAGTAATCCAGATGATCAAAGGTGATTGGTTGTAACAACCAGTGGGGTTGCTCCTCCGGGGCTGGCTGTACGGCGCGTGTCGTTGTAGGTGCCGCTCTATTCTTCTTTGTCGCATGAAGTAGGTTTACTGTCTTGACTTCTTGTGGGAACTTCTTTTGTTCTCCGGTGATCTGCTCATGGGGTGCATTGTCATCTTCGCTTGGTGTGTTGAGCCCCTTGTGTTTGGCGTTGAGCTTGCCAGACTGCTAAAAGACCCAACAATCTTGATGGGTATGGTTTGCAGGTCTCCCCGGAGTGCTGTGGATTTGACATATTTTGTCCAAAATTTTGTTTAGGTTGGATAGCTCGTCCCTATCTTCTTTGGGGGACATATTTTTCTGATTTTTCCGAGGACTTTTGAATCCGGCATTTACTGTCGTGCTCATCGGGCTTTTGTCCTTTATCCGGCGCGGTTCGTTCTTACGGCGCAGCTTCCCGTTCCCATCTCTGAGTTCGGACGTATTCGGGTCGCTGGTGCTACTTCTTGCCAACCAGCTATCCTCTGCTGCACAGAAGCGGGTCATGAGGCTTGTTAACGCGGCCATTGTTCGCGGCTTTTCTTGGCCGAGGTGTCTGGCGAGCCATTCGTCTCGGATGCTATGTTTGAAAGCTGCTAGGGCCTCTGCATCCGTACAGTCGACTATCTGATTCTTTTTGATAAGGAATCTGTTCCAGAGCTTCCTCGCTGACTCTCCGGGCTACTGAGTTATATGGCTCAGATCGTCTGCTTCCCGGGGCCAGACATAGGTCCCTTGAAAATTTGCCCGGAAAGCATCCTCAAGCACTGCCCAACTTCCCATGGTGTTCTCGGGAAGGCTTTTAAGCCAATGCCGGGTTGTCCCTTTGAGCTTAAGGGGTAAGTATTTTATGGTGTGGAGGTTGTCTCCTCTAGCCATGTGTATGTGGAGGATGTAGTCCTCGATCCAGACTCCAGGGTCTGTTGTTCCGTCGTATGGTTCTATGTTTACTGGCTTGAATCCAGCTGGGAATTCATGATCCAGCACCTCATCAGTAAAGCATAGGGGGTGTGCGGCGCCCCTGTATTTAGGCATGCCGCAATTTTCCGGTATTTTTTGTGTTGCATCACTCATTGGAGCTTGCTTTCTTGGCCTATAAATGGATCTGGTAGGGCCAGTTTTCTGATGCGGATTCTTGGACGGATCGTACGCTATATTGAGTGCGGCGTCCTTTGACGCGTGAGATTGATCGTAGGGTCGTCTATCCGACCTTGTGGCGTCCTTATTTTTTGACTGTGGGGGCTTTATGGCCTCTTCGTCAAATTCCGGTAGTAGTTTCCGCTTCGGATAGCTCTTTGTGTGGTGACTACTGCCGTACTTGTGTGCGGTATTGAGTACCTTGCCCCATCTGATCCTGAGTTCATCCTCCGCTGTCTTGAGCCTCCGCTTCTGCTTTTTCAGGCTACGTGCAGTGGCGACGAGCCTTTGGTGGAGGTTCTGATGTTCTAGCAATTTGTCTGGTGTGAGCTCGTCCGGGCTATTATCCTTCCCAGGGATTGGTTGTTCGGATTGTCCGCCCTGCTTGGACGGATGCTCGACGGCATGTTCATCGTCCGTTGAGTCGCCCTGCTCTATGGCTGGGTTTTTGTCGAGGTGGGGCTTGGCCTTGCACTTATGCCGCCGCTTTGATTGTTTCTCGGGGGAGCGATCTCTGGCCGCATCCTTTTGGTCCTCGTAGTCGTTTCTGTTGCGTGTGTCCACCATGTATACATCGTATGATGAGGTGTTTTTCCGGAGCCCTATAGGTGCTGGTTCTTGATCGTCTCCTTTATCGGCGTTCATACCATTGATATCTTCGGAGTCGAAGTCTAGCATGTCGGTTAAATCGTCGACAGTGGCTACGAAGTGGGTGGTGGGTGGGCTACAAATTTCTTCGTTGTCCGCATCCCAACCATGTTGGCCGTAGTCCGGCCAAGGCTCTCCTGACAAAGAGAGAGACTTTAATGAATTCAGGATGTTGCCGAAAGGTGAGTGCTGAAAGACATCCGCGGCGGTGAACTCCATGATCGGAGCCCAATCGGGCTTAACCGGGAGAGGTGCGGGATTTACGGAGTCCGGATCGGAGTCCGGCACCTTGGAGTCACGGGCCTTGCGAGGGACTAGGCTGGTATCCGGCTCTATCGCCATAGAGATTGCAGCTTCCGGGGTGGCGTCTAACCGTCCATCCCCGACTGGCGTAGTGGGCTGCGAGCTAATGGTCGGAGCGGACACCTGAGCGACGCTCTAGGCGTTGTCCGATGACAGAGCTAAATCTTGCCCATCATGACAGTGCGGTGCGCCCGGTTGTGGCTCGAATTCGTCGAAAATCAAGTCCCCGCAGATGTCGGCCGTGTAGTTCAAGCTTCCAAACCTGACCTGATGGCCAGGGGCGTAGCTCTCGATCTGCTCCAGATGGCCGAACGAGTCGGCCTGCAGTGCGAAGCCGCCGAATGCGAAGATCTGTCTGGGGAGAAAAGTCTCATCCCGGACCGCGTCGCGGTTGACGAGCGAAGAAGCCATCGGGCCTAAAAGGCGACGACACAGAGGAACTCTCAATGAAAGCACCAATGTCGGTGTCAAAACTGGCGGATCTCGGGTAGGGGGTCCCGAACAATGCGTCTAGGCGGATGGTAACAGGAGACAAGGGACACGATGTTTTTACCCAGGTTCGGGCCCTCTCGATGGAGGTAAAACCCTACTCCTGCTTGATTAATATTGATGATATGGGTAGTACAAGAGTAGATCTACCATGAGATCGGAGTGGCTAAACCCTAGAATCTAGCCTATGGTATGATCGTTGTTCGTCCTACGGACTAAAACTCTCCGGTTTATATAGACACTGGAGAGGGGTAGGGTTACACAGAGTCTGTTACAATGGGAGGAGATCTTCATATCGTATCGCCAAGATTGCCTTCCACGCCAAGGTAAGTCCCATCCAGACACGGGACGGAGTCTTCAGTCTTGTATCTTCGTAGTCCAGGAGTCTAGCCGAAGGTCATAGTCCGGCCATCCGGATACCCCCTAATCCAGGACTCCCTCAATCTTGCCGGGGGTCCAGTTTGTCTTCTGCTCTCAGGTTACTGGCTTGGATGCCGGCTTGGTCATCTTGTATTTTGCCTCCAACTTCCCCCATCAAGCCTCGCCGTAGGTGCGGCTGAAACTGCCCGTGCACAAGTAAGGGGTACAAAAGGACCCAAACTTTAGTACACCGACATAATGCTTCATTGTATCAAATAGACGCTTCAAAAATCAAAGCTTAAAATAATCAAGTTATATCTGAAAAAAGAAAAATAATTAAATTAATCATCTTATAATGTACATATATACTGCCAAGAAAAGGGAGAATGGAGAAAATGATGAGAAAATACAAAGGGAGTCATACTTGTATCCTACCCCGCCTAAGAACCAATGCCCCCAACAGTTCGCGATGCACCTCTAGTATGCCTCTATCCAGACCACAATGGCTAGGGTTTGATGCCTTGACCGGAGGAGGCACAATCAGACGAACGAATTGGAGAAGACGAGCGGAGGTTCATCGTGGATACGTAATGCCGGCGACGAGATCCATTATGTGAGACCTACCCAACATCCCTTTTTGTAGAAGTCTGCCAGGCAAAAGAAGAGATACCACAAAGGGGATGCACCGAGCGATAGAGGAAAATAGCCAGTGTTACATGTGGGACACCTATAGGAGTACAGATTAGAAGAGCCTAATTAGTAGAGGGGGAAAAGACATGATAGTTATCCAAATGACTCAGATGGACCTGTATCAAAACCGATTGTTCTGTGTAAGCTTTTTTTCGCAAATGTTAACGTCCACACATGTTGACGAAGCAACATGGCCCAAACGCCTTCAGTACCATTCATGTTTCAACATCAAAACAGATGACTTCAGCGGGAATCTTTTTGGTTTTCGGCTTCAAAATGTTTTATCTCCTAATTAAAAAATCCAATTAAAAATATGTTTTCACCATTACATTCGTCTCGACGAGATCTTCAAAACTAAATCCCATGTTGACATGTTTTGATGTTTTTTTTTGCCAAAAGTTGCCATGATGTTTACACTGTAGTTGCCATAGTGTTACACTAAAGTTTCCTTGTGGCAATTTTAGTTCATAGAGCAAGACAATTTTAGTACTTTGACCATGGCAATTCCAGTACTTTGACCATGAAAATTATTTTTTGTATGAACCATGGCAATTTTAAGTGCATGTATCATGGAAATTTTAGTTTATTGTTCGTGGCAAGTCTAGTTTCTTAATTCCACGTTTTATAATATGTCAAAATTTACTTTTAAATGGAGAAGAAAATAGTTGAAACATATCATGTCAACTTCAGTAAAAACACCATAGCAATTCATGTGTAATAGACATGGCAAATTTTAAAAGTCGTCGAAACATATTGTTATGAGATCTAGTTTCGAAGATCTCGTCGTGATGGATTTAATGGTGAAAACGGGTCTTCAATCAGATTTTTCATTGAAGAGATAAAATAGTTTAAAAAATGGAAATCCAAAAATATTCCCAAATGCATGCTTGCGGTGACGTGGCGTATTGTGTGTTATAGGGCGTGTGGGCGGGTGTCGCTTCCACCATACGTGTGGGAGTTATCAGTGTCCTATTTTAACGGATTGGCCTGTGTAAGCTTGATACAAATAATATTAATAACCTAAATTTCGAAATAAAAAATATATATGCAAACCTTTTCTTGTGCTGAGGTGTATATACAAACCTACCCATCCAAATGCAAGTATGTTAGCAAATCTAGTCAAATGGATATAATATTATAAATCGTAAATTTCAGATATTAGTGAGAAAAAAGAATGGTTGGGCGAGTACATTAAAAATGAAATACCTTGAATCACATGAATTAAAATAATGTTATGAACTATGAATATGTCTTATATATATAATTATGTAGAATATACAAGTAAACCAAATGGAAATTCAAGTCAATAAAAATTCCAAATGGATATAAAGAAATGGAAAGTCGAAAACCTATGATCCATATACTATAAATAAAAATATGTACATAAGTTTCTTTAATTCATTGCGACGGTGGGTCTTTTAGTTTTGGTATTATTAACAATCTAGAACAACATCAAAGGACAAATGGATGGGAAAATTAGAAAAATAGATGGAGATGCAAAGAGCCATATGAAGCTGAAACTAAATGTATATAAGGTCCAAATTATCAGAAGGCAAAGCATTATGTATAATGAATAAATCTATCAAAATCTAGCCACGTAAATGCGCGGGTGCAACCGCTAGATTAAAGTAAAAGAAGGAAAATGAAAAAGAAAAAGCAAAATTTAAAAAACAGGTCGCCTGGACATGGGCCGACCCAAATGGATGCGCTGCACTTCTCCTAGCGCGCAAAGCGCAATATAGGAGGTCCCTACTTGATGGTCCTGCCCAGGCGGGGGATCCCCCTGTAGAACTTTTTTCATGACCTATAGATGGCATTGGTGGGTAATATTTTGCAACTTTGGGGGCAATTTTCGTGAAATAATGCCAGAAGTAATAGCCCCTTTATTATTAAGTGGAGATTTACCAACTATGGTCCTAGTGGCCTCATTGCTTACTACTTGCTTAGTTACCTAATAATCTGCGACAATTGTTGCCAAATTGTTTTTACTACTGCTGATATGTTGTGCCCCATAGACAGGGTTTGAGTCTATACTTATGACAATTTGAGAAATGTATGTCAAAGTTACTCATCTCTTGAGAGTTGTGTAGTCAATGATGTGTTTATCACTTTTATTATATTCGAGAACTGATACACATCAACCAACACAACCAGTTGGACCTCCATAGTAAAACATATGGCCATCCTTTTTAGCAGTCATAAGGTCACTGACTTTGTAACAACTTGGTTTGTTGACAAGTCTAATCAAGCCACTTGGATCATACACATTAGCTTTGGAATCAAAGAGTTTGATATTCTTGAAGTATGCTGCTTTCTTTCGGCCCTCTTCTGGAAAATGACCACTACCCATTGCGGGACCACCTTCCTTGTTCCCGTATCTGACAAATCCAGTCCATGCTACTAGGGGGGCTATACCCCATATTTTGGGGCAAAGCTCTTTTGGAAAATGCCCCAAAAATGAAGGTTTCTCCAAGTCGTCTCGATACAACACCCAATCTTCTGTGTTTGGATCCTACGAGTTATGGAAAATGATTAAATGGTTAGTAATCTATCTATAACTTAATATCCTTGTACTGAAATTTGCTAGCCTACACATAGAGAGTAATACGACACTGAAAAAAGTTATTAGTGTGTGGAAAAGGAATTCCATAGTAAAATAATATGTTTTCAACAATCCTTATGTATTCACAAAAGAAGCTACCACCACATTTAGTTATTTATTATATGTGCTACTCTTATCCAAGCATACACAAGTCGCAAGTAATAGTAACAACAATGTTCTCCAGCACAAAAAAATCCAAAAAATGTGTGCTACATGAATATTCAAATTTGTTTCTAGATTTTCCCCTATGTTATGGTGAGGTACATGTACCTCGTGCTAAGAACAAAGGCTACATGTATCTATTATCATGTTCCTAGACTAGTTCAAGATTAATATGCCCTAATGCTCCCTAAAATAATTTCCATTTGATGTATTTCAATGGTAATGTGGAATAAGCTATAACTATGACTATATTTATAAATCACACTTATACTTAATAAATTTATAATATTTAATAAAATGTTGAATGTACTAGGGTATTTTAGAATTGAAGTTTGTTGCATGTTCATATCTTCACTAATTTGATTTTTCATTAGCAGCAATGGGAAATGCATTTTTTATGTTGGGGAAAATTTTGGCTACACATTTTCATGAAAAAACATCTCATATTCTACTGGTCTACAAACTGAGATTATGAGACCAAGGGCGCACCGTATGCAGGCTAATTGTTATGTAGCGATCTTCCCTGTCATAAGTTGAGGGAGGAGCGACGGCTTGGCCTGGAACAAGTGCAGCTCCACTAGGAGGCACAAAACCTGGGCAGTCCAAATTATAACAGCCCGTTGATTTGTAGTTATCTTTCTGTAGGATGACAAAAAAATATAAGATTTCAAAACACATGCAAGCGACACCATTAACATTTACCCTGAGGAAATAAATTAACACAGACTTACCGTCCATCGTATAAAGAAATGGAAACCATTATTGTTATATAATGCGGGGAGTACCTTCATCAAGCATAGTTGTAAGTTTATTTTGTGGTAGTGCTTGAGTTCACAATGATGTTGAAAATAATATTTGCATATGTTTCAAATTACATGAAATCCAGCTTCGATTGTATTGAAGGAGGACCGATCTAAATCAATATTGCCGATGGATAATGATGCCCCAGATTCTTGGGTATGATGTTGTCCTTGTGAACCCCATATACCTATTTTAACTCGTGTGCTGTAGCTACTCATAGGAAAGCCCCAACCAGCTATCTAGTAACAAAATAATAATAAAGTAATTAGGCTTGTTAGGTCATATATCCATGAATAATATAGTTGACTATTGGAAAATAAATAATATAGTCTTGGTCCTTTCATAGTCAAAGTACCATGAGAGTATCATGCACTGTCACGTAGGAAAAAAATGACATGTCACAATAAAGAATGTAAAATAGATTCTAGTATCATGCTATGATACAATAACATAGTGAGTCAAATGTTAATAAGAAATATATCATAGTCCAATTTTTTCTTGAGATTTTACAAAGGAATAAATGAAGTGAAAATATGATACTAGTTCATGATATTTTGCACTCAGGATGTATTATCATGGAATAGTATATATTTGTATGCATAAGATTATAAACTATTACTCCTTTATTATTTTAGTCCTCATACAAATAGTACAAATATGTATCGTCCTCATAGAGATATGATATCGAGCATAAGGACTTCTAAGTTTTACCAGGTTCTGAAAAGATATAGTATAAAACTAGTATGCCAAATAAGGGTTACAATACAAGAAACTTGTACTCCATTAGTTTAAAGGATTGTGAAAAAAAGGTAGTAGCGAATGCCTCGATTTTTTTGTATGGAATACCCCCTCGAATTAGTGATACATTAGTGAGAATTTGAAAAGATGGAAATCCTCCAACCTTTATATTAATGCCTTTGGAATTATAGAGTGGCATAGAATAGAGTGTAGGCCTAGTCATTTACAACCCATTCCCAGGCCAAAGTTGACCCCTTGTTTTGGATAAATGTAGCATGTCGTCATTAATTAGACTAAAAACAAAAGACTAGAACAGAGTATAGTGAGGAATGCTTTACATGATTGACATTATTGTTTCCTTTGTATTGAAATTTGGTCCTCCCAGCTAACATAAACGGGGCTGATCTTGGAGATGTTAAAAACTGTCAAGAGAATAGTATATGGTAGTGCTATTTGGGACAACAGAAAGAGTTTAATCATATGGACAAGATCCAACTTTGACCATAATTTTACTTTACTATATTTAATGATCAATTATACTATATGGTAGTGCTATTTGGGACAAACCTACACATATAAGTTTTATGTGTTGATCTTTAATAAATAGAGAAATATAAGTATATTTATTTATTACTTATTTAAAATGTCCAAGTGTTGGTGAACTGGAAGATAATATTGTTCCCAGCATTCAAACTAGATGACTCACATGCATAATGAACATATTCTAAGAAATTTTTATTATCAAAGAAGCACCATAAAGAAATTCATTTTACTCCCCATAAGCTAAAGAATTAATTTGATAATTCGAATCAATGTATTTCCCACTTTTGTTAAACAATGTATATGTACTTTCAACTGTTGGTCACTCATTTTTCTATTCACACCGACTAAGTGGAGTATCCATAAGGTAGTTCAGGTGATTCAAATTGGTTTTTAGAAATAACCGAGGTTGAAATGATATTTACTTTGTCTAAATTCCGAAGTATGAAAGGCGCATATGGTCATGTGCATGTTTTATCGAGATTGAATGTGTGGAATAAGTAGTGCACCCGCAAATTTTGGTTTAAAATGTATATAGAAAATTTATAATTTTTCTCTGTATTAAATGATAGCCTTTCATCCATTATTTCTTTTAAGCAAGTGAATTGATTTTTTTGATCTTAAAATTATTGAATGCATGTAGTATTAGGCAATGTACATATATGAATTTCGTTAGAAAATTATACATTTGCTATTGTGCATCTTTGTTTTTTCCCGAAACAACATAGATATTTTTGGCGATAGTACTAGTTCACATTTAGAAAGAAGAAACCCCTTTATGAAAAACACATGGAGACTTGACATAAAGGGAAAATTCTAGTCACAATCCATATCCTAAACCTTACCGAATAGAAGAATTAACCTAGGAAAATGATAGCACTTGAAAATTTATATTAGATTGTAGTATTACCGTCCCATTAGTTTCCATGCGACCATATGCATCTACTGAAATGAGATTAACGAAAGCACTTGAAAAGCATATGAACATGGCCACCACCATGTAACCCATTGCTGCGAGAAACAATATTCTTATAAGAACTTGGATATTCTTCAAAGGGTAAAATTTGTGAAAACATCATGCTATTTTGATAGTACATAAATATGTATGTTATAAAATGTCAAAAACCTTTATAAGTATGCATATATTGGTTGTAGTCTTCCCAAGAAATGTGAAACATACATAATTTCTAAAAGAGGAATCAAGGGGGACTAGTAATCTTACCTAAAGTTCTTCCAATCAAAATTTGATGATGAAGCATAGACGTTTTTTGACCTACTTTTATTGAAGGGAAAGAGCGGTGAGGTAGACTATGTGTCGGTTTGATAGGGGTGACATGACATGTGTTGGACATCACCACACTCTCCTACCAAGTGTCATAGTATCTCCACACTCTCTTGCCAAGTGTCATAGAAAATACGACACTTGGCAAGGGAATGTGGAGAAGTCGAACATGTGTCATGCCACTACTAGTTATCAAACATGTGGTCTACCACACTAATATTTCCTCTCTATAAACCATATCAAAACATTTATTCCTCTCGCCAAGTGTCATAAATTATATGACACTTGCCAAGTGAGTTGGGGATGCAAAACACTTGTTAAGCCACCCATAGTGAGCCGACACGTAATCTATCTCACCGCTATTTTCCCTTAATAAATGCAGGTTTAAACATTTATTCTTCATAATAAAATGAGGATTACAAGATATTTTGGTAATATTGGCAACCCTCCTCAATTTATCATCTTACCAATGTAAATGACTACCCTTCTTGGGAAGATCGTGATGAAGATATGCACACTTCTGTAGTTGCTATTGTATACAAGCGAACTAAATATATCATCCCAAATATACATATGTTCTTCAAAGAAAAATAGTTTAGAATTTATAATTACATACATAATTCATATGTACCTTGTGGAATAGTATATACACCTATAAATATTTCATGACAAAATTAATCAATTTTATGCTTCGAAGAAACAATGGAATAAGGCCTATAATAATAACTAGATACAGAAAATATTTCTCTGTGTCATTATAAATATTTAGAATAGAAGTTTTTGGTGCACATGTTAGCACATTTTTGTTCCTAGTTTTTGTAACATGTAGCTAAACATATGATCCCTTCATGTTTAGCATTTCAGGTACAATTGTTTCAAAAATAGTAATTTTTACATTGGATGCTATGGAACATAAGTTACATAGATATAACATAGTCAAAATCATTATACTTTGTGAACCGGCATCATGTGCTACTTGCTCCCGCGGGAGATGTTGGGATTCCTCCAAGTGTAAGGGTGAAGCAGAATTGTAGCAATTATTTCCCTAAGTTAGAGACCCAAGGTTATCAATTCAGTATGAGTCTCCCCAACTGACAAAGTTAACAACATTTGGGAACAAACTACATACACACCCGTTCCCAACACGGTAAGAGAGTTGGCAATCCCCTTGTCTGCTACTTAAAAGATTAATGTAAGTGATATAGATAACTTGTAGCAAAGTATAAGATACACTACAAAAAACACTTCCATGATGATGCGTGATACGTCTCCGTCGTATCTATAATTTTTGATTGTTCCATGCCAATATTCTACAACTTTCATATACTTTTGGCAACTTTTTATACTATTTTTGGGACTAACATATTAATCCAGTGCCCAGTGCCAATTCCTGTTTGTTGCATGTTTTATGTTTTGCAGATGGAGAATTTTTTTGGAATATTTATTATTTTTGGGAAGAAAAATCAACGCGAGAAGGTGCCAGAAAGGGCCACAAGGCAGGGGGGCACGCCCCAGACCCTCATGGGCACCCCGTAAGGTGGTTGACGCTCTTCTTTTGCCACAAGAAAGCTAATTTTCAGAGAAAAATCTTGGCGAAGGTTTGAATCCAATCGGAGTTACAGATCTCTGGATATATAAGAAAGGGTGAAAGAGCAGAACACCAGAACACAGAAACAGAGAGAGACAGAGAGACAGATCCAATCTCGGAGGGGCTCTCGCCCCTCCCACGCCATGGGAGCCAAGGACCAGAGGGGAAACCCTTCTCCCATCTAGGGAGAAGGTCAAGGAAGAAGAAGAAGAAGGGGGGCTCTCTCCCCCTCGCTTCCGGTGGCTCCGGAGCGCCGCCGGGGCCATCATCATCATCGCGATCTACACCAACAACTTCACCGCTTTCATCACCAACTCTTCCCTCCTCTATGCAGTGGTGTAACCCCTCTTTTACCTGCTGTAATCTCTACTTAAACATGGTGCTCAACGCTATATATTATTTCCCAATGATGTATGGCTATCTTATGATGTTTGAGTAGATCCGTTTTGTCCTATGGGTTAATTGACGATCGTGATTGGTTTGAGTTGCATGTTTTATTATTGGTGTTGTCCTATTGTGCACTCCGTGTCACGCAAGCGTGAGGGATTCCCTCTATAGGGTGTTGCAATATGTTCATGATTCGCTTATAGTTGGGTGCTTGAGTGACGGAAGCATAAACCCGAGTAAGGGGGTTGTGGCGTATGGGATAAAGGGGACTTGATGCTTTAATGCTATGGCTGGGTTTATCTTAATGATCTTTAGCAGTTGCAGATGCTTGCTAGAGTTCCAATCATAAGTGCATATGATCCAAGAAGAGAAAGTATGTTAGCTTATGCCTCTCCCTCAAATAAAATTGCAATAGTGATTACCAGTCTAGTTATCGATTGCCTAGGGACAAATAACTTCTCGTGACAAAAAGCTGTCTACTAAAACTAACTTAGTTGCATCTTCATCTAAACAGCTGAGGGAGTCCTGGATTAGGGGGTATCCGGACAGCTAGACTATATACTTTGGCCGGACTATTGGACCGTGAAGATACAAGACTCAAGACTTCGTCTCGCGTCTAGATGGGACTCTCCTTCACGTGGAAGACAAGCTTGGCGATCCGGATATTATATTTCCTTCTTTGTAGCCGACTCCATGTAAACCCTAGCCCTCTTCGATGTCTATATAAACCGGAGGGTTTAGTCCTTAGAGACGGAATCATAATCATCATAGGCTAGCTTCTAGGGTTTAGCCTCTACCATCTCGTGGTAGATCAACTCTTGTAACACTCATATCATCAATATCAATCAAGTAGGAAGTAGGGATTTACCTCCATGAAGAGGGCCCGAACCTGGGTAAACACCGCGTCCCTTGCCTCTTGTTACCATTAGCCTTAAACACACAGATCGGGACCCCCTACCCGAGATCTGCCGGTTTTGACACCGACATTGGTGCTTTCATTGAGAGTTCCTCTGTGTCGTCGCTGCAAGGCTTGATGGCTCCTTCGATCAACAACAACATGGTCCAGGGTGAGACTTTTCTCCCCGGACAGATCTTCGTGTTCGACGGCTTCGCATTGCGGGCCAATTCGCTTGGCCATCTGGAGCAGATCGACAACTATGCCCCTGGCCACCAGGTCAGGTTCGGAAACATGAACTACACGGCTGATATCTGCGGAGACTTAATCTTCAATGGATTCGGGCCTGCGCCAGGAGTGCGGGATAGTTACGATGAGCACGGCTTAGACCTGTTGTCGGAGAATGCTCGGGGCATCGCCTCTGCAGGAGCCCCTGACCTAAATCCGGGGCAGATTGCGTCGCCCGAGGACGGGTGGATGGACCCCGCCCCGGAGGCCGTACACTCATTGGCGGTAGAGCCGAACACGGACTTCTCCCCCAAGGAAGCCTGTGACTCCGGACCCCCGGACTCACATCCGACTGTAGGTTCCAGTCCGCGCACCCCCGAGCCTGCCGAATCTGGTTGGGCTCCGGTAATGGAGTTCACCGCTGCAGATATCTTCCAGCACTCGACCTTTGGCGGCATGCTGAACTCGTTAAAGTCTCTCTCTTTGTCAGGGGACTCTTGGCCGAACTATGTCCGGCTCGAGTGGGAAGCAGGCGACGAGGGAATTTGTTGCCCACCCACCACCCACTTCATTGCCACGGTCGATGATTTAACTGACGTGCTTGACTTGGACTCCGAAGACATCGACGGTATGGACGACGATGCAGGAGAAGAACAGGAACCACCGCCCACGGGGCGGTCGACAGCCACCTCCTCATATGATATATATATATATGGTGGACACTCCAAAAGAAACCAATTGCGATGAGGCAATGGAGGATAACCCCTCAAGGAAGAAAGCAAAGCATGGGCGTCGTCGGCGCTGCTCCAAGCCCTGCCACAGCAATACCGGCACAGGAGACGAAAACAATCCAGATGGTGCTGAAGATGAATACAACCCCGATCAGCCTGCTTTCGAGCAGGACGAACAGGAAGACGGGCAGGTCAGCCCAGATGAACAGGCGATGGACGAATACCCGGAGGAGGAAAACTACATGCCCCCCTCTGAAGATGAGATCAGCCTTGGCGACAATGAGTTTGGCGTGCCTGAGGACCCCGTAGAGCAGGAGCGCTTCAAACAACGGCTTGCGGCCATGGCGAGGAGCCTAAAAAAGAAGCAGCAGCAGCTCCAAGCTGATCAAGACCTGCTCAAAGACAAATGGACTGAAGTCCTGGCAGCCGAGGAATATGGACTCAAGCGCCACACAGCTGACCAGCCAGCTCAT
>NC_057807.1:367874663-367910655 GCF_018294505.1 Triticum aestivum
CTGCAAGACATACTGGAAAATAAGGCAGGACAACCAAGATCGATCTACGGATCGCGAGGGCGTGCCCCAACACGTGACGGTGATTGTCACGCCGGATACACTATGAACAAGTCCGTGTCACACCCCTAGCTTCTGGTGCTGCCCAGTGTTTGCATCATGTTTAAATTTTTGAAACTTGAACTGAGGAAATTTGGAAGCCTAAAAAACTTGAATAAAAGAAGGGTAAAACCCCTAAAATCTCATTCATTGTTCCAAAATGCTCTTCTTAAATGTTTGATAATTTTTGGCAAGGGTTCTGGTCCCAACCAAAATATTGAACATTTTTAAGGACTTAATCTTGGGACTTTGAATTTAAATCATTAGCTATTTGAATTTGAATTATATTCATATAATTAGAATATAATTTCAAATACCCCTGAAATATTTTATGAGCTTTTGGAAAAGTCCATCTAGCAAAACAAAAATATTCAGAGGAGTTTTTGGCATTGTTTGAATTATTTTTAAATTCAAAACAGTGGCAAAACAAATTTAAAAAAAATAGAAAACAGAACAAAAATATAAAACAGAGCACTTACCTGGCGCTCACCTCGCAGCCCACCTGGTGGCCAACAGGACCGGCCCAGCGCGGCCCAGCCCACCTTCTCCTGTCGTCTTCCCCGCGCCAGTAGGCAGCGCGCGTGGCCGACGGGCGCCGACGCATCCTCGGCCACCTCCTGCTTCCCCGGCCACCTCCTGCTTCCACCGCGATGCCACGGCCCTTCTAGCATCGCCACGCAGCCCCTGGCTCCCTCTCTCACTCTCCTCGCTCGCTCCCTCACCCTCACTTTCCCCCTGGATCCCTCTCTCTTCCCCACCGAGCGGAGCTCGTCGCCGCCGACGCCGTTACCGCGGCCACAGCCACCCCCTTGCTCCCCTGACCTGGCCAAGAGCTCCGGGACGTCTTCCTCATCCTCTCTACCAAGCCATGGAACTACGGATGCGCCACAACATCGCCGGCATCGCCGTTTCCATCGCCGGCCGCCGAGGATCTTCACTGTCGATTCGCCACCATCGTCGCTTCCCCGAGCTCGCTGACCATCTCTACGCGACCCATGTGAGCTCCGCCACCGTTTCCCCTCTTCCCCTTTTCGTTTGATTGCCGTAGCCATCGCCCCCTTGATGACCGAGATGCACCGCCGCCTGAGCTCGCCGTCGACGATGCTCCGGTGACCAAATGGTCACCCTGGAGTGTCCAACCTACTCCTCGCGATGCGTAGCGCCCTTCTAGCCCCTTGCCCCGCTCTTCTACGCACTGAAACGTGATCCCGCGCGCAACCGAACTCCGGCGGCCGCAAAAGAGCTCGCCGCCGTCAGCTCCGGCCACCCCAGCTGTTGCCGCTTGTCTCTCTGGATGCGCCTCTCTCCCAGGAACCCGTAGGAGAAAACCGCGTGTCGAATGGTGCTTCGTAGCGAGCGTACGGTGCACCTCCGCCGTCGGCCGTGGTCGTCGCCGGTTAGCCTCCGGTGAGCTGACGTGGCGCTGTCATTAGCCTCTAATGACCAGCTAACTAACCAGCCCTAAGCCACTAACAGACGTGCCCCACCAGTTTAACTAAGCAACTAACGGAATTAGTTAGGTTTAATCTAATCGGACTAGGCCCACGCGTCAGTTTTGACCACGCTGACATGGCCGTTGACCAGGCCCACCTGTCTGTGACACTAAACATCATTGGGTCACTGACCAGTGGACCCCACTGGTCAGGTTTGACCTGGTCAGCCGACTGCTGACGTCATGGTGACGCACTGCTGACGCAGTAAATGTTTTCTGGAATTTAAATAAATCTTAAATGATTTATTATTTTCAGAAAATGTCCTAAACTTCTAAAAATCATAGAAATTCAACCGTAACTCCAAATTAAATAAATTATATATAAAAAATTATCAAAAAAATTCAAGGAATCCATCTGTACCATTTTCATGCATGTTTGAACAATGTTTGTCCTCTGTTTTGGACAAAACAAATAAAGGGCATTTAAATAATCATATATGGAGTTGGAGTTTGAATCATGTATTCAAACCAACTTCATTTAAATCATAGCAAGGTGCATTAGCCCAAAACACATTCATATTGCCATGTCATAGCATGCATCATATTGTGCATTGCATTGATCGTGTTTCTTCTGTGTTTGCCGGTGTTGTTCCCCCTCGATAGACGTTGTACCGGCGATGTGATCGATGACACCGATGAAGAGCTATATTATCTTCAGAAGTGCCAGGCAAGCAAAACACCTTTGTTCATTCCGATATAATCCCACTCTCTCGCTCCTGCTCTCTTTTAATGCATTAGGACAACAACGATTCATCTGTTACTTGCTGCGGTAGCTGAACCCCTTTATCCTCTGCATGACCTGTCATTCCACAGTAAATAGATGAAACCCACTAGCATGAGTAGGAGTTGTTTGAGCCCTGTTGTGCCTACTCATTCTTGCTTGTTTGTCATGCCTGCTACTTCTTAGAGTTGTGTCAGGTCTGATTCATCGGGAATGAATCAAAGGTGTGTGAACATGTCCAACTGTGTGTGAGCTAAGTGTGTGAACACGATTTGGTAAAGGTAGCGGTGAGAGGCCATGTAGGAGTACATGGTGGGTTGTCTCATTACAGCCGTCCTCAGGAACTGAGTTCTCTGTTTGTGATCCATGATTCAGCTACTACCACGCATTGGGCCCGAAACCAATGGACCCTCTCGGCTTCTTAATCACCCTTGTCCTCTGTCCAGGAGTTGCAAGTAGTTTCTGGTGTTTGTAGTATGCTGGAGGCCGTGGGCAGCGCTGACCGGAGGGGTGGGCTGTGATGCGGTAGGCACGTGGCACGGTGTACCGGGCGCCCGTTTGGTGTCTCGGGAACCCTGTACACATTGTTTGGGGCTGTGAGCGAAACTCCGGCCGGATCTCCTCATGGATGGAACCCGAATAGGCGATAAACCTAGACTAGAGACTTGAGTGTTTAGGTAGGCCGTGGCCGACACCCACGTTGGGCTTCCGCTTGAAGGTTGCCGAGTACATGTCGTGTAAACGGCGGTAAGTGGTGAGAGCGTGTGTGAAGAAGTACACCCCTGCAGGGTTAACATCATCTATTCGAATAGCCGTGTCCGCGGAAAAGAACTTCTGGGTTGCTTATATCAGTTCATAGACAAGTGAAAGTGGATACTTTAAAATGCGCAAGATAAGCGTGAGTGCTATGGATGGCATTCTCGTAGGGAGACGGGAGCGGATCCATAGTGGTGTATTGATATGGTGAATATGTGGACTCGTGTGCGCCACCTCAAAAGAGTTACTTGCAGTCGTAGTTCAGGATAGCCACCGAGTCAAAGCTGGCTTGCTGCAGTTAAACCCCACCATCCCCTTTGTTGATAATGATGCATATGTAGTTAGTTCTGATGTAAGTCTTGCTGGGTACATTTGTACTCACGTTGCTTAATTTATGTTTTTGCAGAGAGACTTCAGTCTCACTAGTAGTTCCGCGTGGACTTCGACATTTAGCTTGTTACCTCAGCTACGATCTTGTGCCCTCGGCAGGATCTAGTAGATAGTCAGGCTTCTCAGCCTTTTTCATTTGTAGATGTCTGTACCCAGACATGTTAAGCTTCCGCTTGTGCTTTGACTTGTATGCTCTGATTGTTGGGTCATGAGACCCATGTTTGTAATATCTCACTCCTCGGAGCCTATTGAATAAAATACTTTAGTTGTAGAGTCATGTTGTGATGCCATGTTGTATTTGCACATATTGAGCATATTGTGTGTATGTTATTGAAATGCTTGGTATGTGTGGGATCTGACTATCTAGTTGTTTATCTTTAGTAGCCTCTCTTACCGGGAAATCTCTCCTAGTGTTTCCACCGAGCCATGGTAGCTTGCTACTGCTCCGGAACACTTAGGCTGGCCGGCATGTGTCCTTCTTCGTTCCTGTGTCTGCCCTTCGAGGAAATGTCACGCGATGAATACCGGAGTCCTGTTAGCCCGCTACAGCCCGGTTCACCGGAGTCCTGCTAGCCTAGTGCTACAGCCTGGATTCACTCGCTGATGACTGACACGTTCGATGCTGGGTCATGGATGCCTGTCCCTGTAAGTTTGTGCCACTTTGGGTTTACGACTAGCCATGTCAGCCGGGGCTCCTTATCATATGGATGCTAGCGACACTATCATATACGTGTGCCAAAAGGCGCAAACGGTCCCGGGCAAAGGTAAGGCGACACCCGTGGGAATACCGTGCGTGAGGCCGCAAAGTGATATGAGGTGTTACATGCTAGATCGATGTGGCATTGAGTCGGGGTCCTGATAGCGTTGGTATCAGAGCCTGACTGCCTGTAGGATTACCAAGCCAAACTGGTCGAAGTTGAGTCTAGAAATTCTTTAGTTATATAAGGGAATTGATTGTGGGATGGAACGTAAGGCTCTTTTTACTCCTTATACCTTATGCCCTTCTGATCTGAGTCATCTTATCTTTCCTACGGGGATTAAGAACTAGGCTATCTCTTCTTTCTATCAGGATCACGTGTTACTAATCCGTAGACTTATAGAATTGTTGGAATTAAGCCTTAGTTCAGTTTCTACCTCTGTATGTTAATTATTGATCTCGAGACCTTGATATTGTGCTTCAGAGTGGCTATGACACCATTTTTGTAGCATGTCTCAAATCTTTTTGAGCATTTATAGCCGTTATGCTGTCCGAGTCATCCCAGGTTTCTAAATAGTCTGATGCATTTGCAAATCCCTTCTTCCCGTTCCCGATGTCCTTTTGGTCAGATTAATCACACAAATTAGTGAGTTGAGGTACTTTATTGCCTCGACATATATGTTGGAGTTAATAATTATGACCCTAGGTGTTCTAGGGAGTCACCTAGTATTCTAGCAATGTTTTGTGTTCCCAGTGTGAAGATTCTGGCCATCATTCTCGAAAGCATCTCGTGGTGCCACTTAGGAGTAGGTATTCTATTCCTGGGTTCTTGAACCCGAGATTCACTCTACTTACTTCATGTTGATAGTGTTTGCTAGTTCCTTTAGGTTATTAGTAACCTTTTCGATAGTCCTCGAGGTTCATGGTACATCCTTCTTCCAATTACCATGAACCATTCTTGGCAGGAGTTCTTCTGAACCAAAAGATGACAACAAGAGTGCTCTCGATGAGTTCTCCATGCTATATTGTGACTCTGCCAGCTCAACCTTTCTGCATGGGTTATCCGGAAGAATTATGTTAAACCTGGTTCGACATACTAATCTACGCATCCACAACTCAGAAAGTTATATGTTCCTTTGAGTTGTCCCTCTTTAGTTGTCTACTGACCTTCGTCTATGTCACATCCCTAGCTTCTGGTAATGCTCTAGGTTAGCTTCGTGTGTGCATCATGTTTAAATTCTGAAACTTGAACTGAGGAATTTTGGAAGCCTCAAAAACTTAAATAAAAGAGGGGCAAAAACCCTAGAAATCTCATCCATTGCTCCAAAATGCTCTTCTTAAATGTTTGATAATTTTTGGTAAGGGTTCTGGTCCCAACCAAAATATTGAACATTTTTAAGGAATTATTTTTGGGACTTTGGATTTAATTCATTAGCTATTTGAATTTGAATTATATTCATATAATTAGAATATAATTTAAATACCCCTGAAATATTTTATAAGCTTTTGGAAAAGTCCATCTAGCAATATAAAATATTCAGAGGAGTTTTTGGCATTGTTTGAATTATTTGTTAAAATTCAAAACAGTGGCAAAATAAATTAATAAAACAAACAGAACAGAAAAAATTAAAATAAAAAGAACAGAAGCCTACCTGGGCCACTTACCTGTAGCCGGCCCAGCTGGCCAGCTCCTCCCGCTGGCCCAGCCCACCGCCGCCTCCCTCCCCTGTCGACTTCCTCCTCTGCCAGGAGGACGGACACCGCGACACCGCCGCGCGCGCCACCTCCACCCTGCTCGGCCACCTCCTGCTTCCCCCCTGGCCTCCCCAGCGACGCCCCGGACGACGCCACGCGCCTCCCCGACCCCTCTCACTTCTCCCTCACTCTTCTTCGCTCCTTCCCCTCCTCTGTTTCTCCCTCCCGCGAACACCCGAGCGAGTTCGTCGCCGCCGTTCACCATAGCCGCGGCCACCGCCTCCCCCTCTACCCCTCATCGTGCCTGCGAGCTCCGTCTCGACGTCCCCGACCTCCTCGACGACCCACGAGGCCCCGGACGCGCTGCAACGCCGCCACCGATGCTTTTCCCCTCCTCGGCTGCCAGAGATCGACCTCGCCGCCCCGCTCAGCTCCGGCCTTCCCCGAGCCCGCTCCGACGCTGCCGCAACCACCGTGAGCTACCGCTCCTTCTCCCCCTCTCCGTTCTCTTGTTTGCACGCAGCAGCTGCCACTTTGCCAACGATCGAGAGCTCTTCGCCGCCGGCCATGTCGCCGCCGTAGCCACGGTTGCCTAGAACTGCAACCGAGCACGCAGCCGTGCTCAGTGCACCCCCAGGAGGCCATAGCACCCATCCGCACCCTCTACTGTGCTCCCTAACGCCGACTCCGAGCTCACCCGAACTCCGGCGGCTACCTAGCTCGTCGCCGGCGCCGATTTCGGCCGCCCCGACCCCAACCGACTCCATAGGAAGACGCGGCGCTCTTCCAGCTATTCGTAGAGCCCCTCCTCCGTCCGTTTGGTCGTCGGAGCACGAAACCCGAAGGCCTCCGCCGCCTCGGCCTCGCCGGCGACTCACCGCCGGCGGGTTAGGCCCTGTTGACCAGGGGTTTGACCCCCCCTGGGTCGATGACAGGTGGGGCCAGCCCCCTGTTAATTAGTTTAGTTTAATTTAATTTAATTACCCCCCCTGCTGACACTGACATGTGGGCCCTAGTGCCCTAATCCTTAATTAAACTAAACTAAACCCCCCCTGTTTAACCTGTGACGCTGATATATGGGTCCCACAGGTCAGTTTGACCTGGACGGCGCCCGTTGACCTGCTGACGTCACTATGAGGTCATGCTGACGCAATAATTCCTTTCTGGAATTAAAATAAATTAGGAAATAATTTATAAATTCCAGAAAATGGTATAAACTTCTAAAAATCATAGAAATTCAACCGTAACTCCAAATTAAATAATTTATATATGAAAAATTATCAGAAAAATTCAAGGAATCCATCTGTACCATTTTCATGCATGTTAGAACAACTTATAGCTGCTGTTTAGCACAAATCAATTAAATGGCATTTGAATAATCACATATGGAGTTTAAATTTGAATCTTGTATTCAAACCAACTTCATTTAATCTGTTGCTAGTTGCATTAGCTCAAAACACATTCATTTTGCCATGTCATGATCATGCATCATATTGTGCATTGCATTGATTGTGTTCCCTTCTGTATTGCCGGTATTTGTCCCCTCTCGATAGACGTGATACCGATGATGTGATCGTTGACACTGATGAAGACTCAATGTTATCTTCAGAAGTGCCAGGCAAGCAAAACCCCCCTTGTTCATTCCGATAAAATCCCACTCTCTCGCTCCTGCTCTCTTTTACTGCATTAGGACAACAACGACATATTTGATACTTGCTGCGGTAGCTGAACCCTTTATCCTTTGCATGACCTGTCATTGCCACAGTAAATAGATGAAACCCACTAGCATGAGTAGGAGTTGTTTGAGCCCTGATGTGCCTACTCATTCATGCTTGTTTGTTATGCCTGCTACTGCTTAGAGTTGAGTCAGGTCTGATTCATTGGGGATGAATCAGAGGCGTGTGAACATGTCCTACTGTGTGTGAGCTAAGTGTGTGAACACGATTTGGTAAAGGTAGCGGTGAGAGGCCATGTAGGAGTACATGGTGGGTTGTCTCATTGCAGCCGTCCTCAGGAACTGAGTTCTGTGTTTGTGATCCATGACCAGTTACTACCACACATTGGGTTCCGGTAACTCGACCCCTCTCGACTTATTAATCAACATGATCTCTGTCCAGGAGTTGCAACTAGTTTCTGGTGTTTGTAGGTAGTGTTAGTAGTCTACCAAGTGGCACCCGGTACAGGTGGGCTTGGGACAGACTAGGCACAGTGGCCCGGTGTACCAAGTGGCACCCGGTTGGTGGGCTTGGGAACCCTGCACACATCGTTTGGGGCCGTAAGCGACACCCCGGTCGGATCTCCTTGCGGATGGAACCCGAATAGGCGATAAACCTGGACTAGAGACTTGTTCGGTTAGTCAGGTCGTGGCCGACTCCCTCGCCCGGCTTCCGCTTGAAGGTTGCCGAGGTACATGACGTGTACAGGGCGGTAAGTGGCGGGAGCGTGTGTGAAGAAGTACACCCCTGCAGGGTTATCATTATCTATTCGAATAGCCGGATTCCTCGGATATGGAAACGTGGACCCCTTGTACAGTTCATAGACAAGTGAAAGTGGATACTCTAAAATACGCAAGATAAGCGTGAGTGCTATGGATGGCGTTCTCGTAGGGAGACGGGAGCGGATCCATAGTGGTGTATTGATATGGTGAATATGTGGACTCGTGTACGCCACCTCAAAAGAGTTACTTGCAGTCGTAGTTCAGGATAGCCACCGAGTCAAAGCCGGCTTGCTGCAGTCAAACTCCACCATCCCCTTTGTTGATAATGATGCATGTGTAGATAGATCTGATGTAAGTCTTGCTGGGTACATTTGTACTCACGTTTGCCTATTTTATGTTTTGCAGAGAGACTTCAGTCTCACTAGTAGTTCCGCTTGGACTTCGACGTTTAGCTTGATACCTCAGCTACGATCTTGTGCCCTCGGCAGGATCTGATAGATAGTCAGGCTTTTCAGCCTTTTTCATTTATAGACGTATGTACTCAGACATGATAGCTTCCGCTTGTGCTTTGACTTGTATGCTCTGAGTGTTGGGTCATGAGACCCATGTTTGTAATATCTCGCTCCTCGGAGCCTAATGAATAAAGTACTTGTGTCGTAGAGTCATGTTGTGATGCTTCGTTGTATTGCACATATCGAGCATATTGTGTGTATGATTGAAATGCTTGGTATGTGTGGGATCTGACTATCTAGTTGTTTATCTTTAGTAGCCTCTCTTACCGGGAAATGTCTCCTAGTGTTACCGCTGAGCCATGGTAGCTTGCTACTGCTCTGGAACACTTAGGCTGGCCGGCATGTGTCCTTCTTCGTTCCTGTGTCTGTCCCTTCGGGGAAATGTCACGCTTTGAGTACCGGAGTCCTGTTAGCCCGCTACAGCCCGGTTTACCGGAGTCCTGCTAGCCCAGTGCTACAGCCCGGACCCACTTGCTGATGACCGACACGTTCGAAGCTGGGTCATGGATGCCTGTCCCTGTAAGTCTGTGCCACTTTGGGTTTACGACTAGTCATGTCAGCCCGGGCTCCTTATCATATGGATGCTAGCGACACTATCATATACGTGAGCCAAAAGGCGCAAACGGTCCCGGGAAAAGGTAAGACGACACCCGTGGAGATACCGTGTGTGAGGCCGCAAAGTTATTGTCACATCCCTAGCTTCTGGCATTGCACTAGTACTAGCCTTTGGTGATGCATCATGTTTACTTTTACAGAAAGTTGAAATGGGGATTGTCCAAACCCTAGCATTTTAAGAATTCACCAGGTTCACCTAAAATATTTTCAGTCAATCCAAGTGGCTTTCAAAAATGTTCATCATTTTTGGAAAAATGCTGGAAACAGTAACCAGAGATGATGCACATTTTTCCATGTCATTTTGGATCTTTGAACTAATATATATTGTATTTGAGTTGGAGCAAATATATGTTATATATATTTTTAATGCTTCAATAATTCTGATATTTTGTGAGGGGCTCTGGAATATTACTTTCAGTCCCTGCAAAAATTATTGGAAGAAACAAAAATGATTTAGTGTTTGAACTAAATCAAAACAGATGAAACAAATAGAAAACAATGATTAAAAAATAAAACAGAGCAAAAATAAAAAGGGAGACGGCCACCTGGGCCACTTACCTGCTTACCTGCCCGGCCCAGCTCCTCCCGCTGGCCCAGCCCACCACCACAGCCTCCCTGTCGTCTTCCTCCCTGGACAGGAGGACGAGGGCGTGTGCCCGACGCTCGCCGGCACGCGCGCGCGCCACCTCCCCCCTGCTGGCCACCTCCTGCTTCCCCCGGACTCCCTTGATGCCCCGGACGAAGCCACGCAGCTGCCCCGCACCGCTCTCACTCTCCCTCGCCCTCCCCTTCTTCCCCTGCTCTCTCTCCCTCTCACCCGAGAACCACCGCCGCCACCGACGCCGATTGCCGCAGCCACCGTGCTCCTCTCGCCTCCCCGACGCCTCCCAGAGCTCCGCAAGTCCTCCCTCGTCCTCCTCGTCGTCTCACGCGACCAGAAGAGCCCCGGAACGCCGCCCCCGACGTTTTCCCCCTCGCCGGCCGCCGAGGATCTTCTCCGTCGAATTCGGCCACTCTGGCGCGCCCCCGAGCTCGCTGACCCTCCCTGCGTGATCCCTGTGAGCTCCACTCCGTTTCCCCTCCTCCATTTTGTTCGTTTCCGTGCCGTAGCACCCCGGCCACATTCCCGAGCGCCGCCGTCCGCCATGGACGCCGGGCATGGCACTGACGTGCTGCTGCGGCCAGACCGACGAGCCTAGCGTGCTCCTAGCTGCCCCAGGAGTCCGCATAGCCCCTCAGCCAGCCCCCTAGCGCCCCGTAACCTCGCTCCGCCCAAACCCGAGCTCCGGCAGCCGCTGCGGCCCCCACTCCGGCGAGCTCCGGCCACCCCCGCACCTCCCGATGGCCCCCCTAGATGCGCACGGGCACGGGCTACCCTCTGGTGCCCTTGGCTTGGCCCAAAACCCCTCGCAGCGCCACTCCGGCGAGCTCCCGCCGCAGTTTTGGTCGTCGCCGGCCGAACTCCGGCGAAGTCGACGTGGCTTAGTTAATTAGTCACTAACCCCCCCACCTACTGACGCTGACAAGTGGGCCCCAGGGCTTAGTCAAAGCTAACCAGCCCGGGTCAACGCGGGATTAGTCCCTGTGTCACTGACGTGTGGACCCCACACGTCAGGTTTGACCTGGGGCGCTCGGTTGACCCTGCTGACGTCACTATTACGTCATGCTGACGCAGTATTTGTTCTGGAATTTAAATAAATCCTAAATGATTTATAAATTCCAGAAAATGCCTAAAACTTCTAAAAATCATAGAAAATTAACCGTAACTCCAAATTAAATAATTTATATATGAAAAATTATTAGAAAAATTCAAGGAATCCATCTGTACCATTTTCATACATGTTAGAACAACTTATAGGTGCTGTTTAGCACAAATCATATAAAGGGCATTTAAATAATCACATATGGAGTTTGAATTTGAATCTTGTATTCAAACCAACTTCATTTAATCTGGTTTTAGTTGCATTAGCTCAAAACACATTCATTTTGCCATGTCATGATCATGCATCATATTGTGCATTGCATTGATTGTGTTCCTTTCTGTGTTGCTGGTATTTGTCCCCTCTCGATAGACGTGATACCGATGATGTGATCGATGACACTGATGAAGACTCAATGTTATCTTCAGAAGTGCCAGGCAAGCAAAACCCCCTTGTTCATTCCGATACAATCCTACTCTCTCGCTCCTGCTCTCTTTTAATGCATTAGGACAACACCGATTCATCTGTTACTTGCTGCGGTAGCTGAACCCCTTCATCCTCTGCATGACCTGTCATTGCCACAGTAAATAGATGAAACCCACTAGCATGAGTAGGAGTTGTTTGAGCCCTGTTGTGCCTACTCATTCATGTTTGTTTGTCATGCCTGCTACTGCTTAGAGTTGAGTCAGGTCTGATTCATCGGGGATGAATCAGAGGCGTGTGAACATGTCCTACTGTGTGTGAGCTAAGTGTGTGAACACGATTTGGTAAAGGTAGCGGTGAGAGGCCATGTAGGAGTACATGGTGGGTTGTCTCATTGTAGTCGTCCTCAGGAACTGAGTTCTGTGTTTGTGATCCATGATTCAGCTACTACCATACATTGGGCCCTGAAATATGACCCCGCTCGACTTCTTATTCACCCTTGTCCTCTGTCCAGGAGTTGCAAGTAGTTTCTGGTGTTTGTAGTATGCTGGAGGCCGTGGACAGCGCTGACCGTAGGGGTGGGCTGTGATGCGGTAGGCACGTGGCCGGGTAAACCGGGCGCCCGTTTGGTGTCACGGAACCCTGTTCACATCGTTTGGGGCTGTGAGCGAAACTCCGGCCGGATCTCCTCATGGATGGAACCCGAATAGGCGATAAACCTGGACTAGAGACTTGAGTGTTTAGGTAGGTCGTGGTCTACACCCACGTCGGCTTTTGCTTGAAGTCTGCCGAGCACATGTCGTGTGCAGACGCTAAGTGGTGGAAACATGTATGAAGAAGTACACCCCTGCAGGGTTATCATCATCTATTCGAATAGCCGTGTCCGCGGAAAAGGACTTCTGGGTTGCTTATATCAGTTCATAGACAAGTGAAAGTGGATACTCTAAAATACGCAAGATAAGCGTGAGTGCTATGGATGGCGTTCTCGTAGGGAGACGGGAGCGGATCCATAGTGGTGTATTGATATGGTGAATATGTGGACTCGTGTGCGCCACCTCAAAGAGTTACTTGCAGTCGTAGTTCAGGATAGCCACCGAGTCAAAGCTGGCTTGCTGCAGTCAAACTCCACCATCCCCTTGTTGAAAATGATGCATATGTAGTTAGTTCTGATGTAAGTCTTGCTGGGTACAATTGTACTCACATTTGCCTATTTTATGTTTTGCAGAGAGACTTCGGTCTCACTAAGTAGTTTCGCGTGGACTTCGACGTTTAGCTTGTTACCTCAGCTACGATCTTGTGCCTCGGCAGGATTGGTAGATAGTCAGGCTTCTCAGCCTTTTTCATTTATAGATGTCTGTACTCAGACATGATAGCTTCCGCTTGTGCTTTGTTTTGTATGCTCTGAATGTTGGGTCATGAGACCCATGTTTGTAATGTCTCGCTCCTCGGAGCCTATTGAATAAACTACTTGAGTCGTAGAGTCATTTTGTGATGCCATGTTGTATTGCACATATCGAGCATATTGTGTGTATGTTATTAAAATGCTTGATATGTGTGGGATCTGGCTATCTAGTTGTTTATCCTTAGTAGCCTCTCTTACCGGGAAATGTCTCCTAGTGTTTCCACTGAGCCATGGTAGTTTGCTACTGCTCCGGGACACTTAGGCTGGCCGGCATGTGTCCTTCTTCGTTCCTGTGTCTGTCCCTTCGGGGAAATGTCACGCGATGAATACCGGAGTCCTGTTAGCCCGCTACAGCCCGGTTCACCGGAGTCCTGCTAGCCCAGTGCTACAGCCTGGATTCACTCGCTGATGACCGACACGTTCGATGCTGGGTCATGGATGCCTGTCCCTGTAAGTCTGTGCCACTTTGGGTTTACGACTAGCCATGTCAGCCCGGGCTCCTTATCATATGGATGCTAGCGACACTGTCATATACGTGTGCCAAAAGGCGCAAACGGTCCCGGGCTAAGGTAAGGCGACACCCGTGGGAATACCGTGCGTGAGGCCGCAAAGTGATATGAGGTGTTACATGCTAGATCGATGTGGCATTGAGTCGGGGTCCTGACAGCGTTGGTATCAAAGCTTGACTGCCTGTAGGATTACCAAGCCAAACTGGTCGAAGTTGAGTCTAGAAATTCTTTAGTTATATAAGGGAATTGATTGTGGGATGGAACGTAAGACTCTTTTTACTCCTTATACCTTATGCCTTCTGATCTGAGTCATCTTATCTTTCCTGCGGGGATTAAGAACTAGGCTATCTTTTCTTTCTATCAGGATCACGTGTTACTAATCCGTAGACTTATAAGATTGTTGGGTTTAAGTCTCAGTTCAGTTCCTACTACTTCCGTATGTTAATTGTTGATCTCGAAACCTTGATATTGTGCTTCTGAGTGGTTATGCCACCATTTTTGTGAATGTCTCAAATCTTTTCTGAGCATTTACAGCCGTTATGCTGTCCGAGTCATTCCAGGTTTCTAAATAGTCTGATGCATTTGCAAAATCCTTTCCCTCTGGTTTCAATGTTCCTTTGGGCCAGATTAACCACACTAATCGGTGAGTTGAGGTACTCTGTTGCCTCGACAAATATGTTGGAGATATTATTATGACCCTAGGTGTCCTAGGGGATCATCTAGTAATTTAGCCATGATTTGTGTTTCCAGTGTGATGATTCTGGCCATCATTCTCGAAAGCATCCTGTGATGCCATTTAGTTAGTAGGTATTCTATTCATGGGTTCTTAAACCCGATATTCACCCTACTTACATCATGTTGGTAGTGTTGCTAGTTCCTTTAGTATATTAGTAACCTTTGCGATAGTCCTCGAGGTCCGTGGTATATCCTTCCTCCAAATACCATGAACTACTTATGGCAGAAGTTCCTCGTTGAACTGAAATATCACAACAGGATTACTCTTGATGAGTTCTCCATTATATATTGTGGCTCTGCCAGTTCTACCTTTCTGCATGGGTTATCCGGAAGAATTATGTTGAACTCGGTTCGACATACTAATTTATGCATCCACAACTCAGAAAGTTATATGTTCCTTTGAGTTGTCCCATCTTAGTTGTTTCTGACCTTCGTCTATCAATTGATAGTCAAGAGTATGCGTGCGTTCGTTTATCGATGCCTATTACTCTTGTGGTCCGTCAAGCCATTCTATCGCAGAATGACTAGGAGAAGCAAACTCCAGTACCTCATCCATATCTAGGATTGGGTCAAAGTAGTTGTGTTCCGCAGATCAAGTTACAATCCAGCTTCTGGTCTGCTCTACCCTGAAGTATTACCTTCTTTATGACAGGAATTTCATGAGAATTGCACCACCTTTTGTGAATTCTTGACATAGTGATACTTCTCGCCATCCTTTTTCATTCCTCGGTTCCGTGTTGTTGCAGCCGGAATACCGACAAATGAATTGTGATGTGTGAAATCAATACGCCTAGCAACCTCGTTGCTGGGTAGTTAAAGGACAATAATTTCATTCTTAGTGTATTGGTTATTGAATCATCATTCTAAGATTTATCGTGCTACCTAGTCCATTCTCCTGGTTCACTCCTCGATCGATGAGTTAGGATTATTTCAAATCCTTGCTCTATTGATCATATCGTCTTGCCCTGAAAAGCAAGATTGTTCTCGAGCTTAGTAACATACCGGTGGTTCGTGATTTTTTTTGAATATCTTCTCAGAAGTATTACCAGGTTGTCACCTGACCGCTATGTTGAGTTCGTGATCAAGTTGGTTTATTCCTGTAAACCACCCCTTCTCCAAGAATCCGTGTTGGATACCCTGAGCTAGTTGGATAAGCTAAACAACAACTTGGAGAGTTGGAAGATAAAAGCTTGTCCGACTTAGTTCATGTTAAGGGATATCTTTTGTGTGTGTGTGTGTGTTGAAGAAAGATGATATCTTCATCAATTGGTCCTCGTGAACAATTGTTGGATCTATTATCTTACCCAAACCTTTGATTGAGTATGGGCTATCATCCAATCAGACCAGAACCAACGATATTCGTAATGTTGTCTTACTCGTGGTTGATCCCTCGAGCATACACCATTATATCTTTTGGGTCTGACCAATGCTATCACTTGTTCACTCAACTATGGAATTCCTTTTAAAAGGAAACCTAGATGAATTGTTGTTGTGCCCATTGACAACATCCTTGTCTTCTCCATAATTTTGCTGAACATTAAGCTAGTGTTGGAAACTTTTGAAAGCATTTGTTCCTGTTAGTTCATGAAGCATATGTTCGGATGTAAGAAGTGACTTCCTCCAGTCCATGTGCATTTGATGCAAGTTGCCGCCGTGGATTCGAGAAAGTCAATGTTGCTTCCTCTGGAATCATCGCAAGTCAGTCATGCACATGTGCGAAGAATTCTGTGGTTTGAAGACTTGCAACCTTCAATCTATATGTATCCCTAGCACACCAAGCCACTGATTGACTTGTTCAAGGAAAAGAAGTCTATGCTTGGGATCTAATCCATGGACTTGCGTAAAGACTTCGATATCCTCGATGATGGTTCTCCACCTGAACTCGGTAGTGTTTTATTGTAAGACTACCATGTGGGCATGCTTGTCTGGGACAACGTGTTCACATGTTTGTAGCAGAACCAGCTCATGTTTTGGAGCTTGCTATCGTAGTTCATTCCCCGAGAATCTCGCAACGTCATCTCGTCGATTTGTGTTGCAAACTTCCGTTTTTCTTCCTAGACTCGATGAGTCTGGGATATCCTGACACCAACCAGATCTGAATCTCAGGCAGATGTGATGGTTGGAACATTTCCCAAGAATTATAATATTGGTCTCTCAATAACCGGCAAGGTGGATGTCGTGGCCAACACACCCATCCGGTAGACCTATTATTATAGTATCTTGTTTGAGGAAGTTGGCCACCTCCCCATAGGGATTTCGTAGGATTACTCCCTAGTTCCCCCTATGGATTTCTGTGTTCCGAAGTCCGACCTTTTTACTTGATGTTCTAGATTTCAACCATATCTATGAATGGGTTACACTAGCACATCAAGGAGAACATTAGAAGCGGATTGCTAAATGTCTCTCGGTCAATCATCCAGATTTTATTTCCTTGGCCCCGTCAAGGGTGAAATCTGAGAAGGTGTTATCTTCCTTTGCATCTGCATCCTCCATCACCATTCATTATGGTAGCAAGTTGTGTTGCCAGAATCCTTGACACGGATATTGGTGGAATCTTGATGATTGTGGAAATGCTCAAGTTCTTGAGAGCACGCACAAGCTCTACGTGTTATCATCGGCACTAGCTGGGTCTGCTCTCAGTTTCCTCGGCAATGCTATGATCTTTTCAAACAGTGAATTCACTCTCTGTTGTTGGGTTCTTTCCCAGTTACCAGAATCATTCCCAGCATTTGCATTTTGTTCCTAGCTTGCACCGCCAATGTGCCATTCTACCATGGGTCTCTTCCATCTCCGGTGATAAGCAAATTCATCCATTACGTTGTCTTCAACAAGGTAATCCACATCATCCAAGTCCAAGTATGCCATTCTACCGACCCCGCCAATCGATTGCTGTGATTCGCCTTAGGATGATATAGAGAGTCTCAATGATCTCTATATCAAAGGTAATTCTTTTTGCCACTTAAGGAAATAACCTACGAATCACCCTCCTCCAGGATGTTTCGTCGTGGTATCATGGAAACTCTACTCCTCGCTACGTTGACAATCGTTTACCACCTTCTTAGGTGTGGAATTGTTGTCTACCTAGTGAACCTCGTCACCTGCTCCACTCCATCCCTCTAGAGGTATGCTTCGTCTCTCAGCTCGAGAGATGTTGCTATGTCACATTCCGGGAGTTAATCCTGAGTTGTTCGACCTTCGAGAAGACCGATCCTTCCAGAGTTTTCCTTTCCTCTTCTTGTCATGATTAGCTGGAGTTCTCAGAGCAAGACGACAAGACAAAGATGGTGTTCAAATCAACGTTCATTTGAAGTGCAACCTGGATCGTGAAGATTGTACTAGTTGCGTTCCCCCTTCACCTTACCCTACGCTTGAATCTCGAGACGAGATTCTTGTTTAGTGGGGGTGAGTTGTCACATCCCTAGCTTCTGGTAATGCTCTAGGTTAGCTTCGTGTGTGCATCATGTTTAAATTCTAAAACTTGAACTGAGGAATTTTGGAAGCCTCAAAAACTTAAATAAAAGAGGGGCAAAAACCCTAGAAATCTCATCCATTGCTCCAAAATGCTCTTCTTAAATGTTTGATAATTTTTGGTAAGGGTTCTGGTCCCAACCAAAATATTGAACATTTTTAAGGAATTATTTTTGGGACTTTGGATTTAATTCATTAGCTATTTGAATTTGAATTATATTCATATAATTAGAATATAATTTAAATACCCCTGAAATATTTTATAAGCTTTTGGAAAAGTCCATCTAGCAATATAAAATATTCAGAGGAGTTTTTGGCATTGTTTGAATTATTTGTTAAAATTCAAAACAGTGGCAAAATAAATTAATAAAACAAACAGAACAGAAAAAATTAAAATAAAAAGAACAGAAGCCTACCTGGGCCACTTACCTGTAGCCGGCCCAGCTGGCCAGCTCCTCCCGCTGGCCCAGCCCACCGCCGCCTCCCTCCCCTGTCGCCTTCCTCCTCTGCCAGGAGGACGGACACCGCGACACCGCTGCGCGCGCCACCTCCACCCTGCTCGGCCACCTCCTGCTTCCCCCCTGGCCTCCCCAGCGACGCCCCGGACGACGCCACGCGCCTCCCCGACCCCTCTCACTTCTCCCTCACTCTTCTTCGCTCCTTCCCCTCCTCTGTTTCTCCCTCCCGCGAACACCCGAGCGAGTTCGTCGCCGCCGTTCACCATAGCCGCGGCCACCGCCTCCCCCTCTAGCCCTCATCGTGCCTGCGAGCTCCGTCTCGACGTCCCCGACCTCCTCGACGACCCACGAGGCCCCGGACGCGCTGCAACGCCGCCACCGATGCTTTTCCCCTCCTCGGCTGCCAGAGATCGACCTCGCCGCCCCGCTCAGCTCCGGCCTTCCCCGAGCCCGCTCCGACGCTGCCGCAACCACCGTGAGCTACCGCTCCTTCTCCCCCTCTCCGTTCTCTCGTTTGCACGCCGCAGCTGCCACTTTGCCGACGACCGAGAGCTCTTCGCCGCCGGCCATGTCGCCGCCGTAGCCACGGTTGCCTAGAACTGCAACCGAGCACGCAGCCGTGCTCAGTGCACCCCCAGGAGGCCATAGCACCCATCCGCACCCTCTGCTGTGCTCCCTAACGCCGACTCCGAGCTCACCCGAACTCCGGCGGCTACCTAGCTCGTCGCCGGCGCCGATTCCGGCCGCCCCGACCCCAACCGACTCCACAGGAAGACGCGGCGCTCTTCCAGCTATTCGTAGAGCCCCTCCTCCGTCCGTTTGGTCGCCGGAGCACGAAACCCGAAGGCCTCCGCCGCCTCGGCCTCGCCGGTGACTCACCGCCGGCGGGTTAGGCCCTGTTGACCAGGGGTTTGACCCCCCCTGGGTCGATGACAGGTGGGGCCAGCCCCCTGTTAATTAGTTTAGTTTAATTTAATTTAATTACCCCCCCCTGCTGACACTGACATGTGGGCCCTAGTGCTCTAATCCTTAATTAAACTAAACTAAACCCCCCCTGTTTAACCTGTGACGCTGACATATGGGTCCCACAGGTCAGTTTGACCTGGACGGCGCCCGTTGACCTGCTGACGTCACTATGAGGTCATGCTGACGCAATAATTCCTTTCTGGAATTAAAATAAATTAGGAAATAATTTATAAATTCCAGAAAATGGTATAAACTTCTAAAAATCATAGAAATTCAACCGTAACTCCAAATTAAATAATTTATATATGAAAAGTTATCAGAAAAATTCAAGGAATCCATCTGTACCATTTTCATGCATGTTAGAACAACTTATAGCTGCTGTTTAGCACAAATCAATTAAATGGCATTTGAATAATCACATATGGAGTTTAAATTTGAATCTTGTATTCAAACCAACTTCATTTAATCTGTTGCTAGTTGCATTAGCTCAAAACACATTCATTTTGCCATGTCATGATCATGCATCATATTGTGCATTGCATTGATTGTGTTCCCTTCTGTATTGCCGGTATTTGTCCCCTCTCGATAGACGTGATACCGATGATGTGATCGTTGACACTGATGAAGACTCAATGTTATCTTCAGAAGTGCCAGGCAAGTAAAACCCCCTTGTTCATTCCGATACAATCCTACTCTCTCGCTCCTGCTCTCTTTTAATGCATTAGGAAAACACCGATTCATCTGTTACTTGCTGCGGTAGTTGAACCCCTTTATCCTTTGCATGACCTGTCACTGCCACAGTAAATAGATGAAACCCACTAGCATGAGTAGGAGTTGTTTGAGCCCTGTTCTGCCTACTCATTCATGCTTGTTTGTCATGCCTGCTACTGCTTAGAGTCGAGTCAGGTCTGATTCATCCGGGATGAATCAGAGGTGTGTGAACATGTCCTACTATGTGTGGGCTAAGTGTGTGAACACGATTTGGTAAAAGGTGTCGGTGAGAGGCCATGTAGGAGTACATGGTGGGTTGTCTCATTGAAGCCGTCCTTAGGAACTGAGTTCTGTGTTTCTGATCCATGATTCAGTTACTACCATACATTGGGCCCTGAAATATGACCCCGCTCGACTTCTTATTCACCCTAGTCTCTGTCCAGGAGTTGCAAGTAGTTTCTGGTGTTTGTAGCTTACTGGAGGCCGTGGACAGCGCTGACCGTAGGGGTGGGCTGTGATGCGGTAGGTACGTGGCACGGTGTACCGGATGCCCGTTTGGTATCTCGGGAACCCTGTTCACATCGTTTGGGGCTGTGAGCGAAACTCCGGCCGGATCTCCTCATGGATGGAACCCGAATAGGCGATAAACCTGGACTAGAGACTTGAGTGTTTAGGTAGGTCGTGGTCTACACCCATGTCGGCTTTCGCTTGAAGTCTGCCGAGCACATGTCGTGTGCAGACGCTAAGTGGTGGAAACATGTATGAAGAAGTACACCCCTGCAGGGTTATCATCATCTATTCGAATAGCCGTGTCCGCGGAAAAGGACTTCTGGGTTGCTTATATCAGTTCATAGACAAGTGAAAGTGGAAACTCTAAAATACGCAAGATAAGCGTGAGTGCTATGGATGGCGTTCTCGTAGGGAGACGGGAGCGGATCCATAGTGGTGTATTGATATGGTGAATATGTGGACTCGTGTGCGCCACCTCAAAGAGTTACTTGCAGTCGTAGTTCAGGATAGCCACCGAGTCAAAGCTGGCTTGCTGCAGTCAAACTCCACCATCCCCTTGTTGAAAATGATGCATATGTAGTTAGTTCTGATGTAAGTCTTGCTGGGTACAATTGTACTCACGTTTGCATATTTTATGTTTTGCAGAGAGACTTCGGTCTCACTAAGTAGTTTCGCGTGGACTTCGACGTTTAGCTTGTTACCTCAGCTACGATCTTGTGCCTCGGCAGGATTGGTAGATAGTCAGGCTTCTCAGCCTTTTTCATTTATAGATGTCTGTACTCAGACATGATAGCTTCCGCTTGTGCTTTGTTTTGTATGCTCTGAATGTTGGGTCATGAGACCCATGTTTGTAATGTCTCGCTCCTCGGAGCCTATTGAATAAACTACTTGAGTCGTAGAGTCATTTTGTGATGCCATGTTGTATTGCACATATCGAGCATATTGTGTGTATGTTATTAAAATGCTTGATATGTGTGGGATCTGGCTATCTAGTTGTTTATCCTTAGTAGCCTCTCTTACCGGGAAATGTCTCCTAGTGTTTCCACTGAGCCATGGTAGCTTGCTACTGCTCCGGGACACTTAGGCTGGCCGACATGTGTCCTTCTTCGTTCCTGTGTCTGTCCCTTCGGGGAAATGTCACGCGATGAATACCGGAGTCCTGTTAGCCCGCTACAGCCCGGTTCACCGGAGTCCTTCTAGCCCAGTGCTACAGCCTGGATTCACTCGCTGATGACCGACACGTTCGATGCTGGGTCATGGATGCCTGTCCCTGTAAGTCTGTGCCACTTTGGGTTTACGACTAGCCATGTCAGCCCGGGTCCTTATCATATGGATGCTAGCGACACTGTCATATACGTGTGCCAAAAGGCGCAAACGGTCCCGGGCTAAGGTAAGGCGACACCCGTGGGAATACCGTGCGTGAGGCCGCAAAGTGATATGAGGTGTTACATGCTAGATCGATGTGGCATTGAGTCGGGGTCCTGACAGTCTATCAATTGATAGTCAAGAGTATGCATGCATTCGTTTATCGATGCCTATTACTCTTGTGGTCCGTCAAGCCATTCTATAGCGGAATGACTAGGAGAAACAAACTCCAGTACCTCTTCCATATCCAGGATTGGGTCAAAGAAGTTGTGCTCCGCAGAAAAATTGCTAATCTAGCTGTTGCTCTGTTCTACCTTGGAGTATTACCATCTTTTATATCGGGATTGTTATAGGAATTGCACACCATCCTATGAACTCTTGGTACAGTGATACTTCTTGCCATCATTGTTCATTCCTTGGTTCCTGTGTTATTGTAACCGGAATGCCGACAAATTAATCGTGATGTGTGAAATCAATACTCCTAGCAACCTTGTTGCTTGGTAGTTAAATGGACAATAACCTCATTCTTAACGTGTTGGTTCTTGAATCATCATTCTAAGATTGATCGTGCTACCTAGTCCTTATTTCTGGTGCACCCTCTGATCAATGAGTTAGGATTGTGTCAATACCTCGATCTGTTGATTATATTGTCTTGCCCTGAAAAGCAAGATTGTTCTCAAGCTTAGTAACATACCGGTGGTTCGTGATTTTCTGAATATCTTCTCGGAAGTATCACCAGGTCGTCACCTGACCGCTATGTTGAGTTCGTGAACAAGTTGGTTTATTCCTTGTAAACCACCCCTTCTCCAAGAATCTGTGTTGGATATCCCTGAGCTAGTTGGTTAAGCTAGATAACAACTTGGAGAATTGGAAGATAAAAGCTTGCCTAACTTAGTTCGTTCCAAAGGGATATCCTTTTGTATGTGTGTGTTGAAGAAAGTTGATATTTCATCGACTGACCCTCGTGATCAGTTGCTGGACCTATTGTCTTATCAATCCTTTGATTTGAGTGTGGGCTATCGTCAAATCAAATCATTACCAACGATGCTCGTAATGTTGTCTTACTCGTGGTTGATCCCTCGAGCATACACCATTACATCTTTGGTCTGACCAATGCTATCACCGTGTTCACATGATGGTGGAAGTCCAGTGATATGGAAATTCCGATGAGTTGTTGTTGAGCCCATCAGTAGCATTTCGTCTCCCCCCATGAATCATGTTGAACATCAACCTAGTGTTGAAAATTTTGTAAGCAATGCCTTCGTGCTCCATTCATGAAGCCTATGTTTGGATGAAAGTAGTAACTTCCTCTAATTCATGTGCATCTGATGTAAGTTGCCGCCATGAATTCAAGGAAGATTGTTTTGTTTCCTTTGGAATCATCCCAAATCAGTCATGCACACGTGCGAAGTATTCTGTAGTCTGGAGGCTTGCAACCTTCATTCTATATGTGTCCCTAGCACACTAAGCCACTGATTGACTTGTTCAAGGAAAAGAAGTCTATGCTTGGGATCTAATCCATGGACTTGCGTAAAGACTTCAATATCCTCGATTATGGTTCCCCACCTGAACTCGGTAGTGTTTAATTATAAGACTACTACGTGGCCATGCTTGTCTGGGACAACGCGTTCACATGTTTGTAGCAGAACCAACTCATGTTTTGGAGCTTACTATCGTAGTTCATTCCCCGAGAATCTCGCAACGTCATCTCGTCGATTTGTGTTGCAAACTTCTGTTTTTCTTCCTAGACTCGATGAGTCTGGAATATCCTGACACCAACCAGATCTGAATCTCAGGAATGATGGTTTGGAACATTTCCCAAGAACTATAATATCGGTCCCTTGGAAACCGGTAAAGTGGATGTCGTGGCCAACACACCCCGCCGGGAGACCTAATATTGTAGTATGTTGATTGGAGAAGTTCGCCACCTCCCCATAGGGATTTCGTAGGATTTACTCCCTAGTTGCCCCTATGGATTTTTGAGATCCCGAAGTCTGACCTTTTACTTGATGTTCTAGATATCAAACCATATCTATGGGTGGATTACGCTAGCACATCAAGGAGAACATTAGAAGCGGAGTGCTAAATGTCTCTCGGTCGACCATCCAGATTTCGTCCCCTTGGCCTCGTTAAGGTGAAATCTGAGAAAGTGTTATCTTCCTTTGCATCTACATCTTCCACCGGTATGCATCATGGTAGTATGATGTGTTGCCAGGATCCTTGACACGGATATTGGTAAAATCTTGATGATTATGGAAATGCTCAAGTTCTTGAGAGCACGTGCAAGTGCTAGGTTTGATCGTCGGCATTAACTGTATAGTGCTCTCAGTTTCCTCGGCAATGCTATGACCTTTTGAAACAGTGAATTCACTCTCTATTGTTGGGTTCTTCCCCAGTTACCAAAATCATTCCTAGCATTTGCATTTTGTTCCCAGCTTGCACCGCCAATGTGCCATTCTACCATGGGTCTCTTCCATTTCCGGTGATAAGCAAAAATCATCCATTGCGTTGTCTTCAACAAGGTAGTCCACATCATCCATTCTAGTCCGGGTGTACCATTCCTTTGCACTCCGCCAAACGATCGTTGTGAATTGCCTTAGGCTGGTATGAAGAGTTTCAATGATCTCTGAATCAAAGGTAATTCTTTTTGCCACTTAAGGGGATATATCTACGAGTCACGGTTCCTAAGGTGTCTCGTTGTGGTATCATGGCAACTCAACTCCTTGCTACGTTGACAATCGTTTACCACCTTTTTAAGTGTGAAATTGTTGTCTACCTAGTGAACCTTCGTCATCTGCTTCACTCCATTCCTATGGATGTGTGCTTCGTCTCTCAGCTCGAGAGATGTTGCTATGTCTCATTCCGAGAGTTAATCCCGAGTTGTTCGATCTTTGAGAAGATCGATTCCGTAGAGTTTCCTTCTGTCATCGTCATGTTGGATGGAGATTTCGAAGGCAAGACATCAAGTTCAATTTGAGCCGGACAACCAACAACCTCGAGAAGGCAGTTGGATCATAAAGTTTGTGTTACTTAGTGTCCCCTTTGTCTTCTTACCTCGCGTCTTGAATCTCGGGACGAGATTCTTGTTTAGTGGGGGTGAGTTGTCACACCCCTAGCTTCTGGTGCTGCCCAGTGTTTGCATTATGTTTAAATTTTTGAAACTTGAACTGAGGAAATTTGGAAGCCTCAAAAACTTGAATAAAAGAAGGGCAAAAACCCTAAAATATCATTCATTGTTCCAAAATGCTCTTCTTAAATGTTTGATAATTTTTGGCAAGGGTTCTGGTCCCAACCAAAATATTGAACATTTTTAAGGACTTAATCTTGGGACTTTGAATTTAAATCATTAGCTATTTGAATTTGAATTATATTCATATAATTAGAATATAATTTCAAATACCCGTCAAATATTTTATGAGCTTTTGGAAAAGTCCATCTAGCAAAACAAAAATATTCAAAGGAGTTTTTGGCATTGTTTGAATTATTTTTAAATTCAAAACAGTGGCAAAACAAATTTAAAAAAATAGAAAATAGAACAGAAATATAAAACAGAGCACTTACTTGGCGCTCACCTCGCAGCCCACCTGGTGGCCAACAGGACCGGCCCAGCGCGGCCCAGCCCACCTTCTCCCGTCGTCTTCCCTGCGCCAGTAGGCAGCGTGCGTGGCCGACGGGCGCCGACGCTGCCTCGGCCACCTCCTGCTTCCCCGGCCACCTCCTGCTTCCACCGCGACGCCACAGCCCTTCTAGCATCGCCACGCAGCCCCTGGCTCCCTCTCTCACTCTCCTCGCTCGCTCCCTCACCCTCACTTTCCCCCTGGATCCCTCTCTCTTCCCCACCAAGCGGAGCTCGTCGCCGCCGACGCCTTTACCGCGGCCACAGCCACCCCCTTGCTCCCCTGACCTGTCCAAGAGCTCCGGGACGTCTTCGTCATCCTCTCCACCAAGCCATGGAACTACGGATGCGCCACAACGTCGCTGGCATCGCCGTTTCCATCGCCGGCCGCCGAGGATCTTCACCGTTGATTCGCCACCATCGTCGCTTCCCCGAGCTCGCTGACCATCTCTACGCGACCCATGTGAGCTCCGCCACCGCTTCCCCCTCTTCCCCTCTTCGTTTGATTGTCGTAGCCGTCGCCCCCTTGATGACCGAGATGCACCGCCGCCTGAGCTCGCCGTCGACGATGCTCCGGTGACCAAATGGTCACCCTGGAGTGTCCAACCTACTCCTCGCGATGCGTAGCGCCCTTCTAGCCCCTTGCCCCGCTCTTCTACGCACTGAAACGCGATCCCGCGCGCAACCGAACTCCGGCGGCCGCAAAAGAGCTCGCCGCCGTCAGCTCCGGCCACCCCAGCTGCTGCCGCTTGTCTCTCTGGATGCGCCTCTCTCCCAGGAACCCGTAGGACAAAACCGCGTGTCGAATGGTGCTTCGTAGCAAGCGTACGGTGCACCTCTGCCGTCGGCCGTGGTCATCGCCGGTTAGCCTCCGGTGAGCTGACGTGGCGCTATCATTAGCCGCTAATGACCAGCTAACTAACCAGCCCTGAGCCACTGACAGACGTGCCCCACCAGTTTAACTAAGCAACTAACGGAATTAGTTAGGTTTAATCTAATCGGACTGCGCCCACGCGTCAGTTTTGACCACGCTGACATGGCCGTTGACCAGGCCCACCTGTCTGTGACACTAAACATCACTGGGTCACTGACCAGTGGACCCCACTAGTCAGGTTTGACCTGGTCAGCCAACTGCTGACGTCACGGTGATGCACTGCTGACGCAGTAAATGTTTTCTGGAATTTAAATAAATCTTAAATGATTTATTATTTTCAGAAAATGTCCTAAACTTCTAAAAATCATAGAAATTCAACCGTAACTCCAAATTAAATAAATTATATATGAAAAATTATCAGAAAAATTCAAGGAATCCATATGTACCATTTTCATGCATGTTTGAACAATGTTTGTCCTCAGTTTTGGACAAAAAAAATAAAGGGCATTTAAATAATCATATATGGAGTTGGAGTTTGAATCATGTATTCAAACCAACTTCATTTAAATCATAGCTAGGTGCATTAGCCCAAAACACATTCATATTGCCATGTCATAGCATGCATCATATTGTGCATTGCATTGATCGTGTTTCTTCTGTGTTTGCCGGTGTTGTTCCCCCTCGATAGACGTTGTACCGGCGATGTGATCGATGACACCGATGAAGAGCTATATTATCTTCAGAAGTGCCAGGCAAGCAGAACACCTTTGTTCATTCCGATATAATCCCACTCTCTCGCTCCTGCTCTCTTTTACTGCATTAGGACAACAACGATTCATCTTTTACTTGCTGCGGTAGCTGAACCCCTTTATCCTCTTCATGACCTGTCATTCCACAGTAAATAGATGAAACCCACTAGCATGAGTAGGAGTTGTTTGAGCCCTGTTGTGCCTACTCATTCTTGCTTGTTGTCATGCCTGCTACTGCTTAGAGTTGTGTCAGGTCTGATTCATCGGGAATGAATCAGAGGTGTGTGAACATGTCCTACTGTGTGTGAGCTAAGTGTGTGAACACGATTTGGTAAAGGTAGCGGTGAGAGGCCATGTAGGAGTACATGGTGGGTTGTCTCATTACAGCCGTCCTCAGGAACTGAGTTCTGTGTTTGTGATCCATGATTCAGCTACTACCACGCATTGGGCCCGAAACCAATGGACCCTCTCGGCTTCTTAATCACCCTTGTCCTCTGTCCAGGAGTTGCAAGTAGTTTCTGGTGTTTGTAGTATGCTGGAGGCCGTGGGCAGCGCTGACCGGAGGGGTGGGCTGTGATGCGGTAGGCACGTGGCACGGTGTACCGGGCGCCCGTTTGGTGTCTCGGGAACCCTGTACACATCGTTTGGGGCTGTGAGCGAAAATCCGGCCGGATCTCCTCATGGATGGAACCCGAATAGGCGATAAAACTGGACTAGAGACTTGAGTGTTTAGGTATGCCGTGACCGACACCCACGTTGGGCTTCCGCTTGAAGGTTGCCGAGTACATGTCGTGTAAACGGCGGTAAGTGGTGAGAGCGTGTGTGAAGAAGTACACCCCTGCAGGGTTAACATCATCTATTCGAATAGCCGTGTCAGTGGAAAAGGACTTCTGGGTTGCTTATATCAGTTCATAGACAAGTGAAAGTGGATACTTTAAAATGCGCAAGATAAGCGTGAGTGCTATGGATGGCATTCTCGTAGGGAGACGGGAGCGGATCCATAGTGGTGTATTGATATGGTGAATATGTGGACTCGTGTGCGCCACCTCAAAAGAGTTACTTGCAGTCGTAGTTCAGGATAGCCACTGAGTCAAAGCTGGCTTGCTGCAGTTAAACCCCACGATCCCCTTTGTTGATAATGATGCATATGTAGTTAATTCTGATGTAAGTCTTGCTGGGTACATTTGTACTCACGTTGCTTAATTTATGTTTGTGCAGAGAGACTTCAGTCTCACTAGTAGTTCCGCGTGGACTTCGACGTTTAGCTTGTTACCTCAGCTACGATCTTGTGCCCTCGGCAGGATCTGGTAGATAGTCAGGCTTCTCAGCCTTTTTCATTTGTAGATGTCTGTACGCAGACATGTTAAGCTTCCGCTTGTGCTTTGACTTGTATGCTCTGATTGTTGGGTCATGAGACCCATGTTTGTAATATCTCGCTCCTCGGAGCCTATTGAATAAAATACTTGAGTTGTAGAGTCATGTTGTGATGCCATGTTGTATTTGCACATATCGAGCATATTGTGTGTATGTTATTGAAATGCTTGGTATGTGTGGGATCTGACTATCTAGTTGTTTATCTTTAGTAGCCTCTCTTACCGGGAAATGTCTCCTAGTGTTTCCACCGAGCCATGGTAGCTTGCTACTGCTCCGGAACACTTAGGCTGGCCGGCATGTGTCCTTCTTCGTTCCTGTGTCTGTCCCTTCGGGGAAATGTCACGCGATAAATACTGGAGTCCTCTTAGCCCGCTACAGCCCGGTTCACCGGAGTCGTGCTAGCCCAGTGCTACAGCCTGGATTCACTCGCTGATGACCGACACGTTCGATGCTGGGTCATGGATGCCTGTCCCTGTAAGTTTGTGCCACTTTGGGTTTACGACTAGCCATGTCAGCTCGGGCTCCTTATCATATGGATGCTAGCAACACTATCATATACGTGTGCCAAAAGGCGCAAACGGTCCCGGGCAAAGGTAAGGCGACACCCGTGGGAACACCGTGCGTGAGGCCGCAAAGTGATATGAGGTGTTACATGCTAGATCGATGTGGCATTGAGTCGGGGTCCTGACAGTCCGGCCGGGCCGAATACAACCAACCAGACTCATTCGAACTGCATAGCCACATAGCCCGACATAGAGGCGCCGCACACCCCCTCTGCTTCACTGATGAAGTCATGGATCACGAATTCCCAGAAGGGTTTAAACCCGTAAACATGGAATCATACAATGGCACTACAGACCCCGTAGTATGGATCGAAGATTTCCTTCTCCACATTCACATGGCCCGCGGAGACGATCTACACGCCATCAAGTATCTCCCCCTTAAGCTCAAAGGACCGGCCCGACATTGGCTAAACAGCCTGCCAGCAAATTCCATTGGAGTTGGGAAAACCTGGAGGACGCGTTCCTCAACAACTTCCAGGGAACATATGTGCGACCACCGGATGCCGATGACCTGAGCCACATTACCCAACAGCCTGGAGAGTCAGCCAGGAAATTCTGGACTCGGTCCCTAACCAAAAAGAACAAAATAGTCGATTGTCCGGACGCCGAAGCCCTGGCAGCCCTTAAGCATAATATCCGTGACGAGTGGCTCGCCCGACACCTCGGCCAGGAAAAACTAAAGTCCATGGTGGCCCTCACGACACTCATGACCCACTTTTGCACGGGCGAGGACAGCTGGTTGGCTCGCAGTAGCACCATGCCTATAAATTCCGGCACCTCAGATGTCCGCGACAATAGCGGCAAGCCACGGCGCAACAGACATAAGCGACAGAACAACAGCGACAACACTGAGGACATGGCAGTCGATGCCGGATTCAGTGGCTCCAAATCCGGTCAGCGGAAAAAGCCGTTCGAAAGAAACAACCAGGGACCATCCAGTCTAGACCGCATACTTGAACGCTCATGCCAAATTCATGGCACCCCGGATAAACCAGCAAACCACACTAATGGAGACTACTGGGTGTTCAAACAGGCCAGTAAAATAAATGTCGAAAACCAGGACAAGGGACTGCACAGCGACGATGACAAGGAGCCCTGGTGTCCGAACACGGGAGGAAAACGGTCAACATGATCTATGCCACCCACATTCCCAAACGGGAACGGAAGCGAGCACTACGGGATGTCTATGCAATGGAGCCAGTCGCCCCAAAATTCAACCCGTGGTCAGCTTGTCCGATCACCTTCAATCGTAGGGATCACCCTACCAGCATCCGTCATGGCGGTTCAGCCGCATTGGTCTTAGACCCAATCATCAATGGATTACACCTCACGCGGGTCCTTATGGATGGGGGAAGCAGCCTGAACCTGCTTTATCAGGACACAGTGTGCAAAATGGGCATCGACCCTTCACGGATCAAGCCCACCAAAACCACCTTCAAAGGTGTAATTCCAGGAGTAGAGGCCCGTTGCACAGGCTCCATAGCACTGGAAGTGGTCTTCGGATCTTCGGATAACTTCCGAAGCGCGGAGTTAATCTTCGATATCGTCCCTTTCCGCAGTGGTTATCACGCACTGCTAGGATGAACCGCATTCTCTCAATTCAATGCGGTACCGCACTATACATACCTCAAGCACAAGATGCCAGGACCTCGCGGGGTCATAACAGTCAACGGAAACATGGACCGCTCTCTCCGTACAGAAGAGCATACTGCAGCCCTCGCAGCAGAAGTACAATGCAACCTTCTCTGGCAAACCACCAATCTGGTGACAACAACCCCGAGTACCATCAAGCGAGTCCGGAGCACCCCGCAACAGGATCGCCAGGCACGCGAAGAGCACGACTAGCAGTCCGGCCTCCGCTCAAGCCCCATGAAGGCAGCATTCGTGTTGCGCGTACACAATTACGCACTCAAAATACCATCGGCATAAGCGAAGGCGCAATAGTGACTCATTCAACAGTGCGGTATAGCCGCAACATACTTTAATAACCCCCCCCCTTTTACCTTTCAGGACCCTGCTTTTGGGAAGCCTCTTTAGAAGAATCGGATTGTTGGACTTCCACCGGGGGGAAAACCAAGGAGGCAGAAGGCTTTGCACACAAAGGGAATACCCAGGTGGAATCTATTCACGATCATTATACCTGTTTTATATACCTACATGCGGCCCGCCCTTGGATAGGACATGTTAAATAGTCCTATTTTAACGCATTCATTGTAAACATACGCTTAAACGTATTATTCATCAATGGGAGATAATATATAGCGTCAGCTTATTATTCCTATTTGCACATTTTTCCTATAAATGTTTATTTAATATTGCATCCATACACCTTGGTATGTTCAGTTTGCCAGGGGCTTCTTATGGCACCCCATAATACGGCAAGACAAGTCCGAACACTTTCAACAGTGCGGCACCCCGAACTTATAGCATTATATGCATCAGCTCCGAATCATGTCTTGGGTCAATAGTTGGGTTTTCCCGGCTCCCTTGTTTTGGTACCTTACATTCTGTTATATCCTCTAAGGTAGCGCAGGGAGAACTACTGCGATTGTGTCCCGGTTCTTCCGGACGAGCACCTCAGTAGAGAAAGCCGGAAACTGGCCGGCATGATGTGGCGAGAGCTGGTCGCTGTTCGAGAGGTCTTAAAATCCTTAAAGATTTTTTCCGCTTTAGGCGAGGAATCTACCTTGTCCGATTTAGGCGTATATAGCGCCCCAATTTGGCTTTCCAAATTCTAGGGGCTTCGCAGAAATTTTAAATTGTAGACTTCTATGGCTAAGTGAAAGTTATAAAGCCTCATAGTCCGATTGCCTTGTTCGCTGCGCCAAACACCTCCTTCAGGGACCAAAAATTTGGATAAAGAGTGTCTGGGTTTTTCCAGGGACACCCCGGTACTAGTTATGTGGGGGCGGAAGCCGACGACTGGCCTACTTTCAGAATTTTATAAATAGCAGCACACAAGGTAATATTTTAAATCAAAAATCGCTATATAGCGCAAGTAACTTTGTCTTTATATTACAACAACGATAGAAATACATTTTACTCAAAGATCGTGTCCTTGGTACATTCATCGGCCACGAGACGAGCGCCTTTCATAATGCCATCATAATATTTTTTGGGACAACAATGCGCCTTGCCCTCCGGCGGCCCGTCCTTCACCAGCTTCTCCGCATCCAGCTTACCCCAATGCACCTTCGCACGTGCAAAGTCCCAGCGGGCACCCTCAATGCAAACGGATTGCTTGATCACTTCAAGCCACGGACAGGCATTCACCATACGTTTTATCAGGCCGAAGTAGCTAGCGGGCAGGGGCTCACCAGGCCACATCCAGACTATGAAATCTTTCATAGCCACTTTGGCCGCACGGTGGAGTTCGACCAATTGCTTCAATTGGTCACTCAGAGGCATCGTGTGTTCGGTTCCCGCATACTGGAACCAGAACAGCTTCTCCATTGATCTCCCCTCCTCGGCACGGTAGAACTCCGCAGCATCTGATAGGCTGTGTGGCAGATCTGCGAATGCCCCTGGAGAGCTCCAAATTCGGGTAAGTAAAAGAAACGTCTCGTCCACATGCTTGCTCTGCATAAAGAATGTCTTACCCGCCGCAATCTTCTTGGTCGCCTGGATTTCTTGCTGGGCCTTTTCGGCTTCGGCCTTGGCTTCTTTCATACTCGCAAGGGCCTTCGCAAGCTTAGACTCCTTCGTCTTGAGGTCACGCTCCAAGGACTCAAACTTCTTGCCGAGCTCTTGGAGCTCTTGCTATACCTCGCCCACCCTAGCATTCTGCTTTTCGCACTCAACGCGCTCCATGGCCGCCTTGTCTTCGGCCTCGGACAATGCTTTCTTCAGGGACGCCACTTCTGTTGTGGCCCCTATTACAAAGTCACGAGGCTTTGTCGTTAGAATCACCAATTTTGTCTATTCTTTACGACATGTGAACGGGGTATCACTCACCTTTGTTCTCTTCGAGCTGCCTCTTCGTGAGGCTGAGCTCTCCCTGGGCCTGCTCCAAGTCCCGTTTGAGTCCGGCGACCTCGGCCGTGCGGGCCGCAGCGGCAAGCAGCACTGCCTGCTTATTCACATGCACACCTACTTTAGACTCCTGCGGATTATAATCGACCCTCCGTTTGGCTTTTCCTTCCAAACACCAAACAGACTATCAGGGGCTACTACCTATCAGGTGATAGTTTCACACATTTTTGATTACTTACCTCAATGCCTGTCAGGAGGCTGGTGCAGGCTTCGGTTAGTCCGCTCTTGGCGGACAGAACCTTCTGAATCACCGCACTCATAAGAGTATGGTGCTCTTCATCCATGGAAGCGCCACGAAGCGCTTCGAGCAGACTATCCGACGCCACTGGCGTAACAGAAGTCATTGGCACGGACGGCTCGCCCTCCTTAGCGAGGGGTCGCCTGCCAAAATCCGGAACCATTGGAGGTTCCAGTGTCACGCCCAATATGCGAACCTATCCAAAAGGAACTCGAAGGTCCCACCAAGGATAGACCCGCATATTGAAACGCTTTTGCAAGGTGGATATAATTACATCAACATTACATAATAGATGGGGATACATACAAAAGGCATACAATGCCACACCTACAACATCACAATACATAATAGCATCATCCGACTACGGATGAAACACAAATAGAATCTCAAACGACATCCACCCTGCTAGCCCAGGCTGCCGACCTGGAACCTATCCCCTGATCGATGAAGAAGCAGAAGGAGAACTCCAAAACAAGCAAACATCGCTCTCGCGTCATGATCATCGCATAACTTGTACCTGCAACTGTTGTTGTAGTAAATCTGTGAGCCACGAGGACTCAGCAATCCCATTACCATGGGTATCAAGACTAGCAAAGCTTAAAGGGAATGGAAGGGGTAAAGTGGTGAGGTTGCAGCAGCGTCTAAGCATATATGGTGGCTAACATACGCAAATAAGAGCGAGAAGAGAGTAGGCAGAATGGTCGTGAAGCTAGCAATGATCAAGAAGTGATCCTGAACTCCTACTTACGTCAAACATAACCCAAAACCGTGTTCACTTCCCGGACTCCTCCGAAAAGAGACCATCACGGCTACACACGCGGTTGATCCGTTCTAATTCGGATCTGGTGTCAAGTTATCTACAACCGGACATTAACAAATTCCCATCTGCCGCATAACCACGGGCACGGCTGTCAAAATATTATACCGTATAGTGGTGTCCCAACTTAGCCCATGATAAGCTCTCGCGATCAACGAAGGATATACCTTCTCCTAGGAAGACCCGATTAGACTCGGAATCCCGGTTTACAAGACATTTCGACAATGGTAAAACAAGACTAGTAAGACCGCCCAATGCGCCGACAATCCCGATAGGAGCTGCACATATCTCGTTCTCAGGGCAACACCGGATGAGCAATCCGTACAACTAAAACCAGACCTCAAGTTTCCCTGAGGGGGCGCTGCAAAGGGCTCTAGTTCGGACCAACACATAGACAAGCATTGGCCCGGGGGGTCTATAATAAAGATGACCCTTGGGTTAATTACTCCCAAGGGAAATGTAGGTGGTGCTGAGGCAAATGGTAAAACCAAGGTTGGGCCTTGCTGGAGGAGTTTTATTCAAAGCGAACTGTCAAGGGGGTCCCATAAATCACCCAACCGCCTTAGGGACGCAAAATCCAGGAACATAATACCCATATGACGGAAACTAGGGCTGCAAGAGTGGAACAAAACACCAGGCATAAGGCCGAGCCTTCCACCCTTTACCAAATATATAGATGCATTAATTAAATAAGAGATATTGTGATATCCCAACATAATCCTGTCCACCATGGAGCAATCTTCAACTTCACCTGCAACTAACAACGCTATAAGAGGGGCTGAGCAAAGCGATAACATAGCCAAGCAACGGTTTGCTAGGAAGGGTGAAAAAGGTTAGAGGCTGACATGGCAAATTGGGAGGCTTGAAGAGCAAATGATAGGTAGCGCAACAAACCGATAGAACGAATCAACTAGCATAGCAATGATAGTAGTGAGATCCAGGGTAGCGGTCATCTTGCCTGAAATCCCGCTAGTAAGAAGAACGAGTCCATGAAGAAGACGAACGGATGAAGCCATGAAGACGAACCAAGCGTAGACGAACGAATCCTCACGATCGCAACGAAAACGGGAACTATCGAGAAGAAGCACACAACATAGTAAACACACCACACAAGAACAAGGCATGATGCTCAACCAAGTATGATGCAAGACAAGACTACATGAAGCTACTCATGGCAAGAGATGATGCAAACAAGAACAACACATCAAGGCAAGTTTAAATGAGGCCCGGAACAACATATAACAATTTCGGTAAGTCCTCATATGCAAATTTCGAAATTGGTCCATGTCACACCCTAGCTAGTCATGCATTAGAGTGTTGCATCATGTTTATTCTTTCACCAGAAACCTGAAATGGGGATGACAGAACCCCCAGTCCCCTCTGAAACCAACTAGGGTTACTAAAAACTTTTTCAATGAACCTGAAATGCCCTTCTAAAATGCCCATCATTTTTTGTCTTGGTTCAGAACCTCTGCCAAAAGTGGTGCACATTTTCCTAGGCCATCTTAGGGTTTTTGAATTAAATCATAAATATTTGAATTTGGGCATTTAAAGTTATATAAAATATTTAAATGTTCAAATATCTCCAAACTAAAATGTTTCATGTTGGAAATAATCCAACTATGAACCAGGAGTAGTTTGGTGATTTTAGGAGTTGCCTAAGTATTTTATTTAATTCAACAAAGTTGCAGAAGTATTAAAAAAAGAAAACAGAAAGAAATGGAAAAAACTTACGTGGCGCCCAGCACCCGGCCCCCTTGCCGGCCCAGCCCAGCGCCGCTCCAGCGAGCTGCGTGTCGGCCAGGCAGGCAGGCAGGTGCCCGACGGCGACCGCAGCGCGCGCCACGCACCTGCTCGCCGCCTCGCCGCTCCCCTCGTCCGATGACGTCGTGGACCGGCCTCCCTCGCTCCCCCGAACCCCCCAGACACCCCCGCTCCTCTCCAGCTCCTCCCCCTCGCGCTCCCCCGCCATGGCCGACGCCACCATCGCCGTGCCTTCGTCGTAGCCGTGCTCCCCGCCACCCGTGCGTCCTCTCATCGTGTTCAGGAGCTCCGCCGATGTCCACTTCAT